>NC_143510.1:48570483-48842983 GCF_031878675.1 Megascapheus bottae | reverse complement strand
TCTGCAGGTTCCCATGACAACAGCATGCCAGGGAAGGACCAGCTTGGAGAAAAAACAGATTTTACTGTAAGGAAAAGCTGGCCCAAAGCCATAGGCAGGGCAAGCTAGGACAGGAGTTCTGCACAGGGGTTGGGTCCTGGGACAAGGACTACAGATATATGAGCACCTGTATACTTGATAGCCAGGTGCAGTGGCTCACACCTGTAATCTTAGCTACTCAGGAGGCTGAGATCTGAGGATCAAGGTTCAAAGCCAGCCTGGGCACTAAAGAATGTGAGACTCTTACCTCCAATTAACCACTAGAAAACCAGAAGTGATGCTGTAGCTTAAGGGGTAGGGCAGTAGCCTTGAGCTGAAGAGTTCAGGCTCAGAGTTCAAGCCCCATAAGTGACTATATATATATATATATATATATATATATATACTTGATACATAAGTTGGGAATTGAGAAATATGAAGTGGATGCCACTGTTATTCCTGGTTTAGAGTAAGGTGACATTAAAAACTGGTAGTTAAGGGCAGGAAGTTTGGCCTAGTGGTAGAGTGCTTGCCTAGCATGCACGAAGACCCGGATTCAATTCCTCAGTACCACATACATAGAAAAAAGCCAGAAGTGGTGCTGAGGCTCAAATGGTAGAGCTCTAGCCTTGAGAAAGTCCAAGGACAGGGCTCAGGCCCTGAGCTCAAGCCCAGGACTGGCAAAAAACAAAACAAAACAAAACAAAAAAAACTGGCAGTTAAGTTGGGCACTGGTGGCTCACACCTGTAATCCTAGCTACTCAGGAGGCTGAGACTTGAGTTCAGAGCCAGCCTGGGCAGAAAAGTCCATGAAACACTTATCTCTAATAAATTACCCAGAAAAAGGTGGAAGTGACACTGTGGCCCAGGTGGTAGAGCACCTTGAGCACAAAGAGGCTCAGGAACAGTTCCTAAGTCCTGAGTTCAAGTTCCAGGACTGCAAATAAAATAAAATAAAATAGGCAGTCTTGCCAGGTGTTAGCGGTCTATGCCTTAGTTATTCAGGAGACAGATCTGAGGATCAAAAAAATTTTTGTTATGGGCTTCAACTCTAGGCCTGGGCACTGTCCCTAAGCTCTTCAGCTCAAGGCTAACACTCTATTTGTTTGAGCTACAGTGCTACTTTCAGTTAATTGGAGCCAAGAGTCTCACAGACCTTCATGTCCAAGCTGGCTTTGAACTGTGATCCTTGGATCTCAGCCTCCTGAGTAGCTAGGATTACAGGTATGAGCTACTGGCTCCCTGTGGTTGTGAGGTTTTAACTCAGGGCCTGGGCATCCTTGAGCCTTGTGCCACTTGAGCCACAGTGCCACTTCTGGTTTTTGAGTGGTTATTTGGAGATAAGAGTCTCACAGGGACTTTTCTGCCTAGGCTAGCTTCGAACTGTGATCCTCAGATCTTAGCCTCTTTAGTAGAGAGGATTATAGGAATGAGCCACCAGCATCCAGCTAAGGATCAAAATTCTTAACATAGGGGTTTACAGTTACATAAGGTAATGAGAACATTTTTTTTGTTTTGTTGTTGGTCGTGGGGCTTGAACTTTGGGCCTGGGTGCTGTCCCTGAGCTCTTCAGCTCAAGGCTAGTGTCCTACCCTTGAACCACAGAGCCATTTCTGGTTTTCTAGTGGTTAAATGGAGATAAGAGCCTCATGGTCTTTAGTGCCCAGGCTGGCTTAGAACTACAATCCTCAAATCTCAGCTTCTTGAGTAGCTAGGATTACAGGCATGAGCCACCAAGCCCCGCTGAGAACATTTCTTTTTAAACAGTTACCCTCTTTCTCATTTTCTCCTGTGGGGTCAGAATTCTTAAAGCCTACCTAGGCAGACACATTTGAGAGATTCTCCTCTCCAATTAATCAGCAAAGAGCTGGAAGTGGATCCCTGGCTGTACCAGTTATAAGCAAAGAAATGTAAAGATGCAAGGCCTTGACTCAAGCCCCAGTATCATCAAAAGAAAGAAAGAAAAAGGCAGAAGGAAAGAGAGAGAGAGAGAGAGAGAGAGAGAGAGAGAGAGAGAGAGAGAGAGAGAGAGAGAGAGAGTGTTGTTCACATAAGGTACATCCCTACAAAGTATTGTAAAAATTTAATAAGGCTTGGGGGTGCAGCTCAGTGGTGGAACATGTGCTTAGCATTTATTAAGCCTTGAGTCCACTCCCAAGCAACAAACACCTCCTTAACCCCCCCAAATTTAATGACACAAAACAATGTTTACGGTATACAATTAGAATAAAAATATATACCATTAAATCTAAAATTATGCATGAAAGAGATGGAAGGCTACAGAGCCAAATGTTTATGAGTTCCCTCTGCCTGGTCAAATTGGAAATATATTCTCTCATTTTGAAGATGAATGAATTACTTTTTTGTTTTTGTTGTTGTATGGGTCCTGGAACTTGAACTCAGATCCTGAGCTCTGTCTCTGAGCTGCTCTAGCACGCTATCATTTGAGTTATAACACCACGTTAGGCTTCTTCAGTAGTTTAGTGGAGATAAGATTTTCATAGAGGGGAGAGGAAGTGGGAGAAAAACGTGCTTACAATGTTTGACAAGAAATGTACTCAGTACCTTAAGTATGTAACTATCACCTCTCTGTTCATTACCCTGACAATAAAATTAGATTGGGGCGGGAGAATGATTTTCACAGACTTTCCTGTCTGACATGGCTTTAAACCATGATCCTCACATCTCAACCTCCTGAGTAGTAAGGGTTACAGGTGTGAGCCATTGGTGCCTGGCTCACATATTACTTTTATAATGAAAACAATTAGCAAAAGTTTATTTAAATTAGACATTATTCTTTTTATTTGATGATGATGATGATCTTGTGCTAATACTGCGTGCTGCATCAAGTGGTAGAGTGCTAGCCTTGAGCAAAAGAAGCGCAGGGACAGTTCCCACACCCTGAGTTTAAGCTCCAAGACTGGCAAAAAAAAAAAGTATAAATAAATAATATAGCCGTTCAGTCAAACATGGAGGCATATGCCTACAATTCCAGCATTCCGAGGTTGAAGCAGTTAGTTTACCAGTTCAAGTCTAGTCTAGGTTACATAGTGAGCTCCCTCCCTCTCTCTCTCTCTCTCTCTCTCTCTCTCTCTCTCTCTCTCTCTCTCTCTCTCTCTCTCTTATTTTTTTTTTCAGTTATGGGGCTTGAATTCTGGGCTTGGGCTCTGTCCCTGAGCTCTCCAGCTAAAGGCTAGCGCTCTACCGCTTGAGCCACAGCACCAATTCCACATAGTGAATTTTTTAGCTTTTGCTACAAAGCAAGATACTGCGTCACAAGAAGAGAAGAGAGAAAAAAAATGAAAAGAGAAATTAATCTTATCTACAAAGATATACGTTGTAACATGATTCATGATAGAAGAAAGCACATCTTCATGAGGGGTAGCTTTATAAAGTATATAATATACTCTATTAAATATAATCAAATCATTAAAATGATAACAAATTCCGTGGAAATATTTTCATGCTTATGATATGCTAAGTGAGAAATACCAGACACAAAATGGAATGTGAAACATGATTATAAGTATGGAAACTATGTACACCAAGGGAAAAAAAAATATTGCAGCTGGGTGCCGGTGGCTTCCGCCTGCAATCCTAGCTATTCAAGAGGCTGAGATCTGAGGATTGTGGTGTGAAGCCAGTCCCAGCTGGAAAGTCCCTGGGACTTCAGAGAGCCAGAAGTGGAGTTGTAGATCAAGTATAGAATGGTAGCCTTGAGCAAAAAAGCTCAGGGACAGCACCCAGGCCATGAGATAAGTCCAAGACTAGGGAAAAAAAAAATGTGGAAATATGGCTCAAGTGGTAGAGAGAGTGCCAGCCTTGAACAAAAAGCTAAGGGAGGAAGTGGCACTGTGGCTCAAGGGGTAGGGCAGTAGACTTGAGGTGGACAGCACCCAGGCCCAGAGTTCAAGTCCCACAACCAACAACAACAAAAAAAAGCCCGAGTTCAAGCTCAAGTACTCAAGTACACACACACACACACACATACACACACACACATTGCTTTAATTAAGTAGAATGTGGTTATGTGCAATTTTTTTTACCTCTTTTTCAAAATTGACTAAAACATGATCCTTTGCCTTTCTCCCCCTCCCCACCCCAGTCTTGGGGCTTGAAATCAGGGTCTGGGCACTGTCCTTGGACACTTTAACACTTTTTGCTCAAGGCTATCACTTTGCCACTTGAGCCACAATGCCACTTTCAGCTTTTTCTGTATATGTGGTACTGAGGAATCGAACCTAGGGCTTCATATATGCTAGTGAGCACTCTACCACTAGGCTAGCTCCCAGCCTGATCCCTTGCCCTTTTAACTTTCAATAATCTCTGTCTCTGTCTCTGTCTCTCTCTGTCTATCTGTCTGTCTGTCTCTGTCTCTCTCTCTCCCCCGCCCATAGGTAGGTAGCTTGCTTGCTTGCTTGCTTGCTTTCTTTCTTTCTTTTTTCTTTCTATCAATGGCTGTTCCAGCAGTATGTGTCTATAATTCCAGCACTTGACAGGCTGAGCAGGAGGATTGTTTGAAACCATAACTGGGAAACAAAGACACTGTCTCAGAAAAGGAAATGTATATACACAGAAGCACGTGTATACACATGTATACGTATATATATATCATTGGATGAATAGTGAGTAAGCAATGAACTCTATTTCTGAAACAATTATATATGCATTCCTTTAGTACACATTAATAATAACATAATTTATTAAATATCTACTTTATATGTACATACCCCATTTTCATTTTTTTTTGCCAGTTCTGGGGCTTGAACTCAGGGCCTGAGCACTGTCCTTAGACTTTCTCAAGGCACCACTTGAGCCTCAGCACCACTTCTGGCTTTTTTCTATGTATGTGGTATCAAGGAATTGAACCCCGGTCTTAGTGCATGCTAGGCAAGCACTCTACCACTAGGCCAAACTCCCGGCCCCCACCTCTGGCTTTTTGTGTGTATATGTGGTACTGAGGAATGGAACCCAGGGCTTCATGAATGCTAGGCAAGCACTCTACCACTAAGCCACATTCCCAGCCCTCATGTTCAGTTTTCACAATGATTTTTTTCACAAGGTTGACACATTACTTAAAACTTCATTGGTTTTAGTCACTGAAATCTATATCCAATCTTGTTAATGAAGGAAAATACCCCTCCCCCGCCCACTGCTGTCTGCTGAGTATCAGGATGCAGGGGTTTCTGACAGACTTAATGCAGCTGGAACCAGGATATCAGGTTTACAAAGCCCTTTCTCTGTTTGCCTTTCTCTTCTTCCCTATGTCCTTGCTTTGTCCAGACACCTGCCTCCACCTTCAGTTCAGACCAGCTCTCTCCTCTCTCTGGCCACACGGAAGAGGCTGGTCTAAGACTAGTAGGAAATAGGGCTGATGAGCCCTGGTCTAGTTATATGTGGGGAGGCTTCGTCACGCCGGATATATCCCATAGCTGCCTGCGGTTACCACCGTCTGTATGAGCAGAGATGAAGGGCACAGAACGCGGTGTAGATGTGTAGAGGTAGATCTTGTGGATGAAGAGAAAAAGTAATGTATCTTAGAAATAGTAGTGTGTGTGTGTGTGTGTGTGTGTGTGTGTGTGTGTGTGTGTGGTATGAGGGTACTCAGGGTCTCATACTCTTGCTTGGCTTTTTCTGCTCAAGACCAGAGCCCGATTATTTGAGCCACATCTCCGTTCCCAGATTTTGGTGGTTAATTAGAGATAAGAATCACATACTTTTCCTGACCAACCAGTCTGGCTTTAGCTTCTAGCACCCAGAAAATATGGTAGGTTTTAATCTCTCTCTCTCTCTCTCTGGTACAAAGAGAAAGAGACTGGTCAACAAGCTTCAGGTTGTACAGCTTTAGAAGCTGGAGTTGTTGGCTCACACCTGTAATTCTAGCCCCTTAGGAGGCTGAGATCTGAAGATTAAGGATTAAAGACAGCCAGGGCAGGAAAGCCCATGAGACTCTTATGTCTAACTAACCACCAGAAAACTGGAAGTAGAGCTGGGGCTCCAAGTGAGAAATAGAGTACAGCCTTGGGCACAAAAGCTCAGGGACAGCACCCAGGGTCTGAGTTCAAACCTCACAACTGACCAAAAACAAACAAACAAAAAAGAAAAAAAAAAGAAAGTTATATAACTTTGAAACAATGGAGCTAAGGGCAGGGAGTTTGGCCTAATGATAGAGTGTTTGCTTAGCATGCACAAAGACCCGGGTTTGACTCCTCGGTACCACATACATAGAAAAAGCTGGAAGTGGTGCTGTGG
Source organism: Megascapheus bottae (assembly GCF_031878675.1). Taxonomy (NCBI): domain Eukaryota; kingdom Metazoa; phylum Chordata; class Mammalia; order Rodentia; family Geomyidae; genus Megascapheus; species Megascapheus bottae. The sequence goes on along the minus strand of NC_143510.1, from coordinate 48,836,713 downwards.
CTCAAGTGGTAGAGCTCTAGCCTTGAGAAAGTCCAAGGACAGTGCTCAGCCCCTGAGTTGAAGGCCCAGGACTGGCGAAAGAAAGAAAGAAAGAAAGAAAGAAAGAAAGAAAGAAAGAAAGAAAGAAAGAAAGAAAGAAAGAAAGAAAGGAAGAAAGAAAGGAAAGAAAGAAAGAAAGAAAGAAAGAAAGAAAAGACACAATGCGGCTGGAATTCAAACCCACTTCTGTCTTTCTAAGGCCTACACACCACTCATTCTTTTACCAATGGTGGTAAAAGTCAGCCAGGCTAAGCATGTGGAAGCAGAGGTGACAGTACATCAGAAAGCCTCTAGGCAAAAAGGAACTACAGATCTAAGGAACAGAAAAGTCCCAAGGGGCTGGACCAGGAAGAAGGAGGGACAGTGGAGAAAGTTCTGGTTTAAGATGCAGGTCAGGTCAGATGGTGTGATAAGATCCTGTTAACAAGGTGTTAGGACTTTTGCCTGAGGACAGTGACATTCTGGGGAGAATGTCAGGACAATCTGTGGGATTCGGAAGGGCTGGAAGATTCTGGATGTATTTGGAGAGTTGGTAATTCACACTTATAATTCTACTGCCTGGGAGATCTGAGGATCACAGTTCAAAACCAGCCCAGGCAGAAAAACTCTACATCACCCTTACTTCCAATTAACTAGGAAAAAACAAAACAAACAAACTGGAAGTGGAGCTGTGTCTCAAGTAGTAGAGCACTGTCCTTGAGCAAAAAACACAGAATGAGAATGTAAAGCCTTGAGTTCAAGTCCAATACTGCACAGACTAGTTAAAAAAGAAAAAAAAGTAGGGGGGCAGGAGTTTGGCCTAGTGGTAGTGCCTTGAGAAAGCCCAAGGACAGTGCTTAGGCCCTGAAACCAAGCCCCACTATTGGCAAAAACAAAACAAAACAAAACCTATCTAGAACCCAAGTGAAGTTTCTGCTGATATGAATGCTGGGAGTTGTCACCTGGGAATGGATAGAGAGAGGGAGCTGGAGCTTGAGAGGTGATTGACAGGTAAAATAGATAAGACTGTGTTCAGCTAATTGGGGTGGAGAATGGAAAGTTATGAATGAAGCATGTGTTGAGCTAGGAAGAATTGCCTGAATTCTGCGGCTGCAGCAGAATAGGGCAGTTCTGTGTCAGAGAGGATGAGTTTGAAATGCCTTGGGGCCTCCGAATAGCCATCCAGAAAGAATAGGGGCTTCAGGGCAAGAGCTCAGAAAGGAGGCTCAATCAGAAACAGCTCTGATGGACATTTGTAAGCATCTAAGCCAAGATGCATTGAACTCCCTCAGGAGGGTTATACAGGGCCTACCTAGCTTGAGTGCCAAGGACAGCACAGGGTCCAGAGGCAACAAAGGGAAGGAGCTTTTGACCTCAGGAGATGGAGAAGGCACCCGCATCAGGTACATGAAAAGCCAGAGACAGGCGTGGTGTGGAGAGGCCAGCTAACTAGGGAAGGGCTGAGAAGGATCCACTGGATTTAGCAAGGAGGAGGCTAGGGTAACCTCCAAAGGATCAGTTTCCATGGCACAGCCAGAAGGCAGTGGGCTGAGGAATGAGTGGGAGGTGAGCAAGCAGATTTTTTCCACTATATGTGACCATAAAGGGGACAGGACAGAAGAAGAGCGTTTGGAGTGTGGGCTCGAAGGTTTCTGTCTGTATCAAGTTACTGGCAAGAATGACCCAATAGGGCAAGGTAGGCTGACTGATATCAGACAAGTGAAAGGTCACAAAGAGTAAAGAAAAAAGATATTTGAACCCAAGAGTTCAAGGCTAGTCTGGATAATACAGCAAGATGCTGTCAAAAAGAAAAAGAGGCCAGGCAAGGTGTGTCACCCACGTAATTCTAGCTACTCAGAGGCTGAGATCTGAGGATCATGGTTCAAAGTCAGCCTGGGCACGAAAGTCTGTGAGCCTCTTTTTTTTTTTTTAACCAGTCCTGGGCTTGAGCTCAGGGCCTGAGCCCTGTCCTTGGACTTTCTCAAGGCTAGAGCTCTACCACTTGAGCCTCAGCACCACTTCCGGCTTTTTTCTATGTATGTGGTACCGAGGAATCGAACCCGGGTCTTCGTGCATGCTAGGCAAGCACTTTAACCACTAACTCAAATTAACCACCAGAAAACTGGAAGTAGCGCTGTGGCTTGAGAGGTAGGGCAGTAGCCTTGAGCTGAAGAGCTCAGGGACAACGCCCAGGCTCAGAGTTCAGGCCCCACAACCAACAAAAGAGAGAAAGGAAGGAAAGAAGGAAGGAAGGAAGGAAGGAAGGAAGGAAGGAAGGAAGGAAGGAAGGAAGGAAGGAAGGAAGTTGGACATAGTGACTGCTTATAATCCCAGCCTACTCAGGAAGGATTGAACCAGCCCAGAGAAAGTTATTGAGACTATCTTGACAGATGGCCAAGTGCCCAGCTAATGTGGGAGACCACAGGGAGGAGGATAATACTGTAAGGCTGACTATGGGGGAAAATGGTGAGAATCTACCTGAAAAAGAACTAAAGCATTGGCCATACAGGGCTCACACTTGTAATCCTAGCTACTCAGGAAGCTGAGATTTGGGGCTGGCAGTTCAAAACTAGAGTGGCAGGAAAGTCTGAGACTCATACCCAACTAAAATAGGAGCTGGGTGCGGTGGCTCACATCTGTAATCCTAGCTACTCAGGAGGCTAAGATCTGAGGACCAACGTTCAACCAGCCCAGCACAAAAGGACCTAAGACTCTTATCTCTAATTAACCTCTAAAAAACAGGAAGTGGGGCTTGGCTCAAGGGTAGGGAGGTAGCCTTGAGCTGAAGAGCTCAGGGACATTGTCCAGGCTCAGTTCAAGCCCCATGACCCACCAAAGGAAAAAAAAAAAAAGCTGGAAATAAAGGTGTGTGACTTAAGTGGTAGAGTGCCAGCTTTGAGCAGAAAAGACTAAGGAACAGTACCCAGTCTAAGTTCAAGCTCCAGTACCAGCACGCCCACACACACACACACACACACACACACACACACACACACACACGAATAGCTAAACAGCTGGAGATGTGGCCAACATGTTAGAGGCTCAGCCTAGAAAAGCATTAGGCCCTGAGTTCAAATCTCAACATTGTACTCTTACAAATCTAGGTGACTTTATAAGTACAGTGCTTATAGTTGAAGGGTACTTTTGAGGGCTTTCTTTTTCTCTGTGAAGTTAAGGCCCCAAGTTCTGTTCTATGCTTTTGTCTTTACCTTCCTACTATGGAATCCAGCTCTCAAATTCACACCTGAAATACAATGAAAATGCAAATCTGCAAGACTGTGGAATGGGTGCACACTAATTTCAAAACAAAAAATGAGAGGGGAGGGCGGGAGTTTAGCCTAGAGATAGAGTGCTTGCCTAGCATGCATGAAGACCTGGGTTTGATTCCTCGGCACTACATACATAGAAAAAGCTGGAAATGGTGCTGTGGCTCAAATGGTAGAGCTCTACCCTTGAGAAAGTCCAAGGACAGTGCTCAGGCTCTGAGTTCAAGACTGGTAAAAAAAAAAAGAAAAAAAAAAAAGAAAGGAAAAAAAACGAGAGGGCTGGGAATTTGGCTTAGTGGTAAAGAGCTTGCTTCACATGATGAAGCCCTGGGTTTGATTCTTCAGTACCACATAAACAGAAAGAACGGAAAGTGACGCTGTGGCTCAAGTGGTAGAGGGCTAGCCTTGAGCAAAAGAAATTCAGGGCAGTGCCCAAACCCCTAGTTCAAGCCCCAGAATGGAGGTGGGGAGGGGGGGAAGAATGAAAGCCAGGTGTTGGTGACTTACATTTATACAGCAATCCTTGATACGTAGGAGGCTGAGATACAAGGATTTTGATTCTAAGCCAACCAGGGCAGGAAAGTCCATGAGACTCTAATCAACAATTAACTAACAAAAAGTAGAGATGTGGCTCAAGTTGTAGAACCTTGAGGGAAAAAGCCATGTGACAATGTGAGGCCCTGAGTTCAAGCTCCAGTGCCAACACACACACACACACACACACACACACACACACACACAATAAATAAACACTTGTTTTTATTTCAGGTACAAACAGTATCACAAAATATTACCTAGTGGTTGGGAAGGAATCATTTGTAATTAGCATCGAAATTGTTTGCAATGTAAATGAGGGTTTCTGAAGTACTTGACTGTGCTTAAAAAGAATACTTTAGTATTTTAAGAATTCCCCATGTGGGGTAAAACCACTTTATGTCTATTTTAAGACCTTGTTAAGTCTGCTTAAATGGAGTTAATTTTTTTTTTCTGGAGAAGATACTGGCTACATCAGAAAGCAGTTTCTGGCAAAGGTAAGCTGGTGTAATTGCGTACTTTGCACAAGCATTTCCAAAGGCCATTTCCACCAGAGCACAGATCTGATTGCCCGAGATTGTTACTAAGGGAACGGTAGAGCGTGAATAGAAATTTCATTTCTCTGAAGACCTAACTAAAGTATTGATCGAAAGGGAGCAGGCAGTGAGTACAGGATAGAAGCCATTTTCTCATCAAAATAAATAAACATAAATAGACAAATGGGCAGCAATGTCTCTGTGGGGTTTTCCCTTTGCCCTATGGGTAGACTCTCTCCTGCGCTGCTGCTGGGCTGTGGAGGTCAGTGAGATAAGGGAGTCAGAGGTGTTGACTGCAAGCTGGGGCCTGCAGCTCTATTGAAGCACAAGCCAAGAGTGCTGTGGGCAGGACTGTGTCCCCACTGGTATTATTATTATTATTATTATTATTACTACTATTATTTCATGAAAAATAGCCAGCCGGGCTCTTTGTCCTACATGATTGTGACACAGACCCTAATACATTATCCTCACTGAAAGATGAGGACACATTCCCTGGAGGACCTGCTCTGTTTCCTGCCTTGGATCACAAGCTCATGAGTGGCTGAGTCAACATTCAACTCTGTGGTCTGCTGTGGATTCTTTTTTTTTTTTTTTCCTCCCTTCTCTGGGCCTCAGGTTAATCGTAGGTAATTATCTGTATCCTATGCAATACTTTATTTTTTTGGCCAGTCCTGGGGCTTGAATTCAGGGCCTGGGCACTATCCTTGAGCTTTTCTGCCCAAGGCTAGTATTTTACCACTTGAGCCACAGCGCCACTTCCAGTTTTCTGGTGGTTAATTGGAGATAAGAGTCTTACAGACATTCGTGCCCGGGCTGGCTTTGAACCGTGATCCTCCATTTCAGCTTTCTGAGTAGTTAGTATTACAGGTGTGAGCCACCAGCCTTGCATGTTTTACTCATGGCTGCCACTCTACCACTTGAGCCAACACCTCTGCTTCTGGCTTTTGGCTGATTAATTAACAATAAGAGTCTCATAGACTTTTATCTGCCTGGGCTGGCTTCACACTAGTATCTTCAGATATCAGCTTCCTGAGTAGCCAAGATTACAGGAGTAAGCTATCAGCTCCCAGCAAATTTATTTTCTCCCTCCCTTTCTCTCCCTCTCCGCGCGCTCTCTCTCTCTCTCTCTCTCTCTCTCTCTCTCTCTCTCTCTCTCTCTCTCTCTCTCTCTCTCTCTCTCTTTCTCTCTCTCTCTTGCTGATTAATTACATATTTTTAAGATTATGTTAGATCAATGCACGCACACACACACACACACACACACACACACACACACACACACATACTTGGTTTACTCCTTCCAATCACTGATGGCATATTCTGAGAAATTTATTCTTAGCATTTTGCTTCTTGATTCCCTGGGGGATGGGCAACAAGCTTGGTGCCAGCTCTGCTACCAGAAGCAGCAGTGTGTTCAACTTCCTTGTGGGCGTGGTGCCTTTGTGGACCGCTATGGAAGTGTCTCTTAATATGCAGCATCATGATATGTCAAGGTCAAGTGTGGCAAAGGTCTTCCCTTGCTGTGACATGGAGAAAGTGCTCCTAGGGCTTACTTTCCCAGCTGTAAGAACTTCCATTCCATTGTCAGTGCTGGTCTTACTCATTTTCTTTTCCTTCCTTTTCTATTTGGATGAATATTGGTTGGCACATCTCAATTCAGTGTGCATTTTGGGAGAACGAAGTGTAACTCAGTGATAGAGTGTGTACGTAGTCTGGGTGGTAAGTCTTTGAGTTCTATTTTAAACACTAAAACAATTGCAGCCATTCATGCCTGGAATCCTAGCCACTCAGGAGGCTGAGATCTGAGGTTCATGAATGAAAGCCAGCCTGGGGGAGAAAAGTCCAAGCCTTCTCTCCAATTAATCATCCAAAAGCCAGAAATGGAGCTGTGGCCCAAGTGATCGAGTGTCAGCCTTGAGTGAAGAAGCGAAGCCAGAGTGTGAGACTCCGAGTTCAAGCCCCAGTTCTGACAAAAGAAACAAACAAAACCCAGCAATGACACTGTGATCTCAGCATGCAGGATGATGAGAGAGGAAGGTATGAATTCATGGCTAAGCTGGGATAAAGAGTGATTTTAAGGTCAGCCTGGACTATAGAGAGAGAGCGCCTCAAAAACAACCCAGAGCAAGAAAGTAAAACAGGTTCGGTGGGAAAGTGGGGTATCAGTGGGAGGAGGGAAGGTGAACAGAGGGTGAATGAGGGTGATTCTGGTTGAGGTATTTTATATGGAGTTATGAAATGGAAAGATGAGACCTGTTGAAACTGTTTTAAGAAGGGAAGGAGGGTTAAGAGAGCATAGTGGAAGGGGTGGGATTGATGGGCTATAGTATATGCAAGTATAAAAATGCCACAATGAAAACCTCCTATAACTACTGTATGCACTGTATGCCAATGAGCTCTCTCTCCCTCTCCCCCTCCCTCTCCCTCTCCCCCTCCCCCTCCCCCCCCTCTCTGTCTCCAGTTCCAGGGCTTGAACTCAGGGTCTAAGCACTGTTCTTGGGCTTTCTCAAGGCCCAGCGCTCTACCACTTAAGCCACAGCACCACATCCAGCTTTTTCTATGTATGTGGTGACAAGGAGTCAAGCCCGGGTCTTCATGCATGCTAGGCAAGCATTCTACCACTAGGCCACACTCCTAGCCCTCTCTCTTTGTGCTGGCACTGAGACTTTAAATCATGGCCTGAGCACTATCCCCTGGCTTTTTCTACTCAATGGTAGTACTCTCCCACTTGAACCATAGCCCCACTTCTGGCTTTTTGGTGGCTATTTGGAAATAAGAGCCTCACAGACTTGCCTGCCATCAGTGCCAGCAAAGTTACACGCAATGAAGCATTGTGTGTGTGTGTGTGTGTGTGTGTGTGTGTGTGTGTGTGTGTGTGTGTGTGTGTGTACCAGTTCTAGGACTTGATCTTAGGACCTGGGTGCTGTTCACAAACATTTCTGTTCACAAATATTACTCTACTTTTGAGCCACAGTTTCAGTGTATTATGCCATTTGAATTTAAAATCTTGTAATTAAAAAAATAATCAAATCCTGGGACTGGGAATGTAGCTTAGTAGTAGAGTGCTTGCCAAGCATCCATGAAGACCTGGGTTTGATTCTTCAGTGCCACATACATAGAAAAGCCAGAAGTGGTGCTGTGGTTCAAGTGGTAGAGCACTAGCCTTGAGAAAGCTACAAAGACAGTGCTCGGACCTTGAGTCTAAGCCTCAGGAGTATCAAAAAAAAAAAAATCAATCAAATCCTAGCTGCGCAGTGACGGCTCACACCTGTCCATAATCCTAGCTACTCAAGAGGCTGAGCTCTGAGGATTTGTTCAAAGCCAGCCTGGGCAGAAAGGTCCACAACATTCTTATCTCCAATAAACTACTAAAAAATCAGAAGTAGTTTATTGGAATAAGTGGTAGGCTAGTGTTGAGCAAAAGAAGCCAAGGACAGCACAAAGGCCCTGAGTTCAAGTCCTAGGATGGACACAAAAATAAATATATACCTGGATAAATAAGCAAATGAGAGCAGCAAGAAAGTAAGCGTGGCTCAGAAGGGAAAGCACCAGCACTAGAGGGGTGTGTATGGGTGTGATTTAGGAAAGCAACCCTAAAGGACAACACCCAGGCCCTGAGCTTAAGCCTCCATTAGGAAAAAAAGAGTGGATAGGCCTGAAGTCAGCATCAGTTTCTAGTTTGGTGGTAACCAAGACTGGAAAGAGTTAAGACTTCAGAATACAGTCTCTAAGTTGTATATAACTTTTGGAGTTTTGTTTGTTTTAGAAAATTGGGCATTTAGAACTATCTATTCTACCTCTTTGCATTTACCTGTTTTAGTTAGGAATTGCATTTTGGCAGGAGAAGTAGGAGGAGGAGGAGGAGGAGGAGGAAGAGGAGGAGGAGGAGGAGGAAAAAAGGATTGTTGAGTGTAAGATCTTTTTTATCTCCCTCTGTCCTTGAATAAAGGACAATTTGGAGTGCAGTGCAGACAAAGCCTTCTCACCCACCTGGCGGCAGGTCACCCTAACTGCAGGTCAGACACGTAAGAAAAAGCCCTTTGTCAAAATGAACGTTCAAATCCAAACCCTAAACTGAATAAAGTGGCTCCATGCCTGCAATCCCTAGCGACTCAGGAGGCCGAGATCTAAAGATTTCTGTTCTCAGTTCAAAGCCAGCCCAGGCAGGAAAATCTGTGAGACTCTTATCTCCAGTTAACCACCAAAAAGCTAGGAATGGAATTGTGGCTCCAAGTGGCAGAGCACAAAAGCTCAGGGATAGCGTCCTGAGTTTAAACTCCCAGGACCAGTACAAAAATAAATAAATAAAATCCATACCTGAGAAGGATGGCGGGTAGGGTAGGGTATGCCTAGAAAATGTTCTTGCTTTGTTTATTTTTCCAAACACAGCCCACTTCTTGTCCTGATGGATCATACACTCCAAATTAGTGAAGTCAAAATTAATGAGATTTTTCCATTAATAAGCCTAAGACTAAAGTGATGGAAAATCCACTAATTATAGACTATCCAGTCATCTAACCACTGCTTGGATCCAAACCTCTGGGAGGATGGAAAGAGAGAAGGAGGAGGGAAGGGCACAGATGCAACCCAACCTGTGCCCACCTAGCCTTCCTTCCTGTAAACTGCTCTTTCCCCTGGGCTTGGGGGGCCTCAGTCCCCAGTCCTTCCTGTCTTTGGGCTCCCTTCCTTACCCAGGCTAATCCAGGACCTGCTACTGAGGGCTATGTAAGTCTTCAGACTAACATTCCTGGAAACTCCAAAATAGAGCCCACAGCGGAGGTGGGGTGAGGGGAAGTGGGCAGGTTTTCTGTTTAGTTCTGGGAAGTAGTTGGGGGTGGGGGGGGATGTTCAGAGAAGGAAGAGGGGTAGAAAAGGCAGACAAAAATGCCCATTATACCCAAGCTTATCCATTTCCTTTTTTCATCTCTTTATCAGTGTTTGTGAGAGAGCTTCTTATCAACAGGAAACGCCTGCCTGCGGGGATGAGGCAGGCCCTGCAGAACTGAGCTGCAGACAGGAATTCTGGGTAGCGTGTTGCCACTGGGAGGCCTTGCAGTGTGCACTCTGGGTTCACAGAAGCCAGGCTCTCTGCCTTGGCATCTGGTGGACCCGTCAATGCACACAGGAAAAGTGTACTAACCACGTCTACAGGCTGAGGCATTTGCAGAAAGGGGTCCTGATTCTCTGTGACCAAGACCAGGTCACCAAATAGCTCAAGCTACATAGTGAAGAGCATTGTCTTTGGTTTGATCTCCTCCAATCCCTTTCTTTCCTAGGTAAGGAGAGACCAAGTACCTGCCAAGGTCATAGACAACTTTGCAACAGTCCTCCCAACTGGCGCTTCTGGTGTGTTTACCTCTGAGTCCTCAGAGGCACCATCAAGCCTAGGCTAATCAAATGCTTGTATAAATTTCTAGCTGAAGGAATGAAGGGTGCCGAAACACTGACTGACATTAATGAGCCAAACACCTTAACCATATTGGTCACTGCTGGGAGCCAGGGGCTCTCTAAGATCTCAGCATCATGGTTCAAAACCAGCCTGGGCAGGAAAGCCCATAAGACTCTTATCTCTAGGTAGCAAAAGCCTGGAAGTAGAGCTGTGGTTCAAGTGGTAGAGCCCTAGCATTGAGTGAAAATGCTCAGGGACAGTGCCCAGGCCCTGAGTTCAAGCCCTAGTACCAGAACCAATACACACACACACACACACACATTTGGTCACCAAACTAGGATGCTAAGCCAGGTGCTGGTGGCTCTGTATCCCTAACTACTCAGGAGGCTGAAATCTGAGGATTGGTTTGAAGCCAGACCAGAAAGACATATCCAAGAGACTTATTTCCAGTTAATCACCCAAAACCTGAAAATGTGGATCAAATAGAATAGCACCAGCCTTGAGTGGAGTGAAAAAAAAGCCCAGTAAGGCTAACGTCCTAGTACGAGCACAGAAACAAAAACTCAAACCTAGGATTCGGATCTCTCAGCTGGGTCTCCCAGAAGAGTGGTCCACTGAAGATGAAATTTCCTACGGGCTAATGTCAACTCTGAATGCTGAAAAGAAATGTAAAAGCCAGGAGCCGTTGGCTCATGCCTGTAAGCCTAGCTACTTTAGGAGGCTGAGATCTGAGGATTGAGGTTCAAAGTCAGCCTGTGCATGAAAGCCCATGAGACCTCTATGTCCAATTAATTACCAGAAAACCAGAAGTCGCACTGTGGCTCAAGGGGTAGGGTGGTAGGCTTGAGCTGAAGAGCTCAGAGACAGCATCCAGCCCCAGAGAAGGAAAAGAAAAAAGAAATAAAAATAAATATTAAAAAAAAGAAAGAAAAGTTGGGGGGAGGAATAGTTGGGTCAAGCAAGACTTTCTGGGTGGCTAAGGAGCATAGGTTTATCAACCTGAACTCTGTTCTTCAATGTAGCAGAAGACTGAGTGGTGACAAGATGAGAAGAGTCTGCCAAGGTGTGTCAGGAAAGGGAGGTGGCTACCTGGCTCCCCCTCCCCCACCCTCTTTCTTTTATCAGTTGCCCTTGAGCAACTTGACCTGCTGCTTATGATGATGGTGATAAAGGAAATTGCCCAGTGCTTCTCACCTCTGGTGGCTCCCAGGACAACCCTGCTCCCCACCTCTCCCCACCTTGTGCTCTTGCAGTTGAGGATGTAGGTCAATAAGAGTGGGTGGGTGTGAAAGAACAGAGAAAAGATTCATCCAGACATGACACCCTGCAGGGCAGCAGTGACAACACTTGAACCTGAAGACTGCCTGAAAATAGACTGTGTCTATGACATTATGCAAATCATATGCAAAGTCAAGAAGCCCTCTGTCTCTATTTCTAGCAAACTGAATGTGGCCCTGGTGGAAGCAGCTTGTTCCAAGAGTCGCCCACCCAAAGTGCTGACTGCAAAGCTAGTGCCAGTCCCAGCCCTAAGACAATGGACTTGGGATGGGGTACCTCACTGCAGCCCAGGGTGGGGTGTCTAAGCATGAGGGCTTTGTTGCCTCTAGGGCTCTTGAGCTGAGTATCTGGGAGGATCTAGAGGAAGAAGAATACACGCCTCACAGGCTAGTGTGAAACAGGACTGGAGGAGAATGGTGCCTGGGAAGGTAAAAAGAACTGTCCTTGATAATGCAGGTATGACCAGGCCTCAGCAGAGGAAGTTATGGTCCTCAGCGTCAAGGCTCACCTGCCAGAGCCTCCATCATTCCTCTTCAGCATTCAACCAGCCACCAACCTTTTGGGTAGGCCTTTGTCATAAGATGATCCCTTCCTCTTACACACACAGGGAAGTTGGAAGGTCACCTGGGCAATCAGAACAACAGCTGAGAAACTAACGGAGCAGCAGATTTTCTTCCCTCAAATGCAAGGCAGATGTCAGACATTTGTGGCTCATGCTTGTCACCCAAGCTACTCAGGAGGCTAGGGTGTGAGAATCGTAGTTTAAAGCCAGCCTGGGCAGGAAAGTCTGTGAAACTTTGATCCCCAATTAACCACCAAACAGCTGGAAGTAGAAATATAGCTTAAATGGCAGAGCGCCAGGCTTGAGTGAAAAAGCTAAAGAAAAACACCCAGACCTGAGTTCAAGCCCAAATACTGGCACAAACTTTTTTTTTAAGGCAGGAGTGCTTGCCTACCATGCATGAAGCCCTGGGTTTGATTACTCATTACCACATAAACAGGAAAATCGAGAAGTGGCACTGTGGCTCAAGTGGCAGAGTGCTAGCCTTGAGCAAAAGAAGCTCAGGGACAATGTCCAGGCCCTGAGTTCAAGCCCCAGGCCTGGCCAAAAAAAAAAAAGAAAAAGAAAAAAGGCAAACATGTTCCCTGGGATTCTACAGAGGAAGGGAGGCATAGACACAGTGCCTTTCTAAGGACTCAATGCATGGCCAGTGGGACACATCTATAATCCTAGCTACTCTGGAGATCAATATCTGAGGATCACAGTTCAAAGCCAGCCCAGGCAGGAAAGTTCTTGAAGTGCTTATCTCCAATTAATCAGCAAAAAGCTGAAAGTGGTGGAGTACCAGCTCTGAGCAGAAAAAAAGCGAAAAGACAGTGCCCTGGCCTTGAATTGAAGCTGTAGTACCAGCTCTCTCTCTTTCCTACTTTCCTTCTCCCCCTTCTCCAACCCTGATGTGACCCTCAGGAAACCCAGGAAATAACCAGGGCCTGGTAGGCCTACAAGGAAGGGAAAGTCTGCCTTTCCAAGGTACTAGGAATGCTATTAGCATCCCCAGCACCAGCTGCAGAGGTCCTCTGGGAAGGAACTGTTGTGCAGGCTCTCTGATCCCAGTGCAACAGCTGCAGTCATAGGACAACCCAGGGCTGCAGCAGTGGACAGGAATTGAATTGAAGCTCTCTTCTTCTTTCCTTAAGAGAACATCTAAGTTAGACACCAAGGGCTCATGCCTGCAATCCTAGCTACTCAGGAGGCTGAGATCTGAGGATGGCAGTCCGAAGCTAGCCTGGGGAGGAATGTCCATGAGACTCTTATCTCCAGAAAACCAGAACTACCATAAAAAGCAGAAGTGGAGCTGTGGCTCAAAATGGTACAGTGCTATCCTTGAGTAAAAAGGCTCAGGGACAGCACCCTGGCCCTGAGTTCAAGCCCTATCACCGACCTAAAAAGAAAAGAGAGAGAGAGGGAGAGAGAGAGAGGGAGAGAGAGAGAGAGAGAGGAGAGAGAGAGAGAGAGAGAGAGAGAGAGAGAGAGAGAGAGAGAGAGAGAGAGAGAGAGAGAGAGAGAGAGAGAGAGAGAGAGAGAGAGAGAGGGCCTCTAACACCAAGGCTTCCATACCCAATCTGATGGCAAGGTCCCTCCTATTTTTTATTATTTAATTATATTTCTTTCTGTGCCTGTACTGTGAATTGAACTCAGGGCCTGGATGTGGTTCCTTAGCTCTACCATTTGAACCACAGCTCTAGTTGTGTGTGTGTGTGTGTGTGTGTGTGTGTGTGTGTGTGTGTGTGTGTGTATTTAACTGGCAATAGAGCTCATGCAATCACACCAGCAGCACAGGGCTGGCCAGGAGACTGGCAGATGGGCACTTCATGGTGATGCTGCTGGGCAGCTCACTGGCCAGCAGGGGGCAACTTTGAGCTGTTTCCTATCCAGGGTTGGACTTGAGAAGTGAGCCCCTACTGGGGACTAGAGAAGGGCCATTCTGGAGCTAACCCAGTTCAAGGGCAGTGCAGGGTGTGCATCCTGGCACCTTGTTCTCCCTGTGTCCCCTCTGCAAGCAGAGGTATCAGCTGGGGAGAGTCCGCAAGGAGCTCAGGATTCAACCACGGTTTATTGCAAACCTACTATGTACAGGCACCTACTGAGTGTTCCCACAGACAGTATCTCAAAGTAAGAGTGGTGCAGTTTTTTACATAGTCACAAGCCTGTCACAAGGAACTGTTATGAGTGTAGTGCAAGTGGGTTATCTGCAAGACACTCAGCAAGCTCACAGGCAGGCAGATCCTTCCCAGTGTCTGCATGCTTGACTCATGGACCACATGACCAACTAACCAGATGGCCCAGTGACCATAGCCAGGGTCCACACACCTCACCTCCACTTCCCACTTCCTGGATCCATGGCAACAGAATGATGTGTGAGTGGCTAGTGAGTCAACCTCAAGGTATTCTAAGCAGCTCGGACATGCTAACGAGGCAACTTCAGAGTTGAGAGTGGTTGAGGAGAAAAGCTAGCACATGCTAATGAACCAACTCCTTGAGGTGGCTTTGATTTATTAAAGAATCAACCCTGAGGTGGTTAGGCTGTGGTCTTGGTAGTAGACTAACTCTAAGGGTGGCCAGAATAAGCGGCTGAAAACAGGCCATAAAAATTCCAGCTGAAGTTTCTCATAGACTCGAAGCTTTGCACTCCAATCTCACACGCTCCAACCTCAAGGGGCCTTTCCAGCTGTCTGCCTCTCCTGCCAGCCTCTTTTTCCCAGCAACATGCTCCTTCCTTGAGTGCCCACGAACCAACTTGCACCATTTCAGTCAATTCTAGACCTGTTGTTGCTATTATTGCATAGAGTAACAATGACTTGGTGCGTGATTAGTGACTACTTGTTGGAACATCATTTTGAATTGTTATGTTATTGGAAGACAGCTTGCGTTTGAGTCTTTATTGCATACCTATGTTATTGCGATCACCTCACATTTTGAGATGAGAGAGGAGACAAATTTCCATAGGGGGTGTGTCGGGGGGGGTCACTCCTGCTTTCAGATGGAAGAATTTCCAGACAGTTCTTTCCAGTTTGGCTCTCTTCCTCTCTCTTCCTGTACCTCCACTCTCAGAGTTCCCTCTGCAACTTTCCAGACTCTGGAGAGCTACTGTCTTTAATTTCTGGCTGTGGAGTCCCAGAAAGAGTTCAATCCTAAATCTAGTAGAGGTCAAATCCTTTAGGCAGAAGACAGCTTCTTAACTGGAGAATCTGTACACTCCGTCCCACAGCTCTGGGAAGCCAGCAGTCCACGTGGCTTTCTGTTTTTACCCACTTTCACTTCCTATTTCTCCTTGGGCCTTGCACAATGCTGAGGACAAGTCTGGGAAAGTGTGGTAGGAGGGATGGGGTGGAGGAAGACACCCGAGAGGCCCGGCCTTGGGAGCTTGTGTAGGTGGGGGGGCATAGACGGGCTTCTCCGCAGTAGCTGAGGGCTTCCGCAGCTGGTGCTGGGCTTGTCTGTAGCTTGAACCCCACTCATCTAATTCAGCTCTGCCTCCAACCAGCTCCCTTGGGCCCTCCCACCCAATTCAGGGTCACCTGCTCCTTACATGGACTTACACCCTTGACATTTTCTGAATGCTGGACTTCCTGTGTATTTCTCTAGGGCCATCAACTTTTCCTGAGATATATTCTCTACAGACTGGCCTAGGGTATGGGCTTGGGCATGACCAGTTGGGGAGCAAGAATCTGGGTGCTGGAGCTTATGTGTGTGTATACATGTGTGCCACTATTAGGGTTTAAATTCAGGACCTTGTATTCCCACTTGGCTTTTTTTCACTCAAGGCTGGTGTTCTATCACTTAAGCCACTCCGCATGTCTGGCTTTTCTGCTGGTTAATTGGGGGGTAAGTCTCACACGCCTTTCTGCTGGCCTGGATCAACCCTGATCCTCTGATCTCAGCCTTCTGAGTAGCTAGGATAATAGGCATGAGCCACCAGCGTCCCACAGCCAAATTTTTTCTTTTGGGCTTGGAGCCTTCCGAGGAAGCAGCCCTCAGCCCGGGGGCAGGTAACAGCCTCAGAAGCCACAGAAGGCGCAGGGCTGGATGAATGCTAGCATGGCTGAACACTAGAAGTGGAGCTTCAGATGCTCCTGCATGCTGACAGTCCTTATTTTCAAATTGCCAGGGGTCAGGCAATAGAAATGGGTGGGATTGGTGAACTCAGCTGACACCTAGGCTGACCCTGAAGGAAGATCAGAGCTGGTGAAGATTCAAAGAAGGTAAGTCCAAATCTTCCAGTATGTCCATAGAAAGCCAAGATGTTACAAGAGCTAAGACAGAAACCCATGGAAAGGAATTGAGGGGCCCTGCATATCTGGGGTGTGGGCCAGAGGTTGAGGCCTGGCTAGGTGGCATGTCCACAGATGGCTGTTTTATGCTGTGGCTCTGCGCCACGCTGGCAGCTCTGGTGGGGCAGCGGGGTTGACTAAGGGCAGGAGACAGTGCAGGATTAGGC
Source organism: Megascapheus bottae (assembly GCF_031878675.1). NCBI lineage: Eukaryota > Metazoa > Chordata > Mammalia > Rodentia > Geomyidae > Megascapheus > Megascapheus bottae. The sequence continues at coordinate 48,820,689 of NC_143510.1, read as the reverse complement.
TCTGGACCTGGGATTCCTTAGCGTAACTACCCTGACTTTGGAACCTGTGCTACACTCTGCCCAGCGAGTGATGGGGGTATACCCCGCCAGCATAAGGGGGTGGGGGAGAGAGCCAGGCGTCAGGGAGGCAGCCACTTTGAGCAGGCCAGACAGTGGGGGGATCAGATTTCAGCCCAGCTGTATTTTTGGCTGAATGGGCTGGGGGCCAAGTTGGGCAGGCACAGCTGCCCCATGTGTGTGTGGGAGCCTCACCCCATTAAATACCCTCATACTACCTCTGTTCAGATAATCCCCATCTCCTGACTCCACCCCACCTTCCAAATGCACAATCCAGATGGAAAGAGTCCAGTGCTCCAGGACTAGTGGATCACTTTGGGCTTCTCTGGACTGAGGCTGAGTTTCTGTAAGGTCTTCTTGATGCGCAGTGCGGTGAGGCGGGCGGAGGGGTTGGGGTGCCAGCATTCCCGCATCATCTGAGCCAGGCCACAGAGAACCTGGGGGATTGGAGAGAACCAGAGACAGAGACACAGGTCAGGAAAAATAGAAATGAGGCAGAGAAGTGGATGGCCTGAGAATGACAGACAAATGCCAGCAGGAAGATGGAGAAAACAAAACAAAACAGGAAGTGGGAGATGAGAGTGTGGGACAGGAGCTTGTAAGGAAAGGCAAACGTGAGCGTGAGGATGGAGGAGTCAGATGAGGATGAGAGAGAAATGGAGGGCTGCGAGTGTGGCCTAGTGGTAGAGCGCTTGCCTAGCATGCACAAAGCCCTGCGTTCAATTCCCCGGTATCACATACACAGAAAAAGCCAGAAGTGGTACCTGTGGCTCAAGTGGTAGAGATGCTAGCCTTGAGAAAGCTTAACAGTGTCCAGGCCCTAAATTCAAGCCCTAGGACTTGGCGGGGAGTGGGGGGAGGGAGGGGAAGAGAGAGAGAAATGGAAGCAGAGGGAGTAGACAGAGGCAAGCAGTAGAGTAAACAAGAGTGATCAGTCTTGATCACTCAGGCCGCCTGGGCAAACACATCTATGCCATCAGGATCCCAGCTCTGCAGTCTTGGGGCTTCTGCATCCCCACATAGGGCATGGCTGGACCTAATGGTGTCCTAAATTACACATGTCCAAGGAATCTTAGTGACTCTAGAATGAGCCAGTTCATCCCCTCTGGTCTCTAAAAGCGTGTGTGTGTGTGTGTGTGTGTGTGTGTGTGTGTGTGTGTGTGTGTGTGAAGGATGCACAGGAATGCATCCATTTTTGTTGTTTTGTTTTGTTTTGCTTTGTTTTGTACTGGTAATAGCTCCAAACTCAAGGCCTCACACTTTCACTTGACATTTTTGCTCAAGGCTGGTACTCCACTTGAAGCTTCTTCTCATGGACTTTTCTGCCCAGGCTGGCTTTGAGTGATGATCCTCAGATTGTAGCCTCTGAGTAGTTTACAGGTACAGGTATAAGCCACTGGTACCCAATTGCATCCTTTTTTTTTTAAATGAATATGTATGCCGTGTAGAAATGGATGTGTCTTCACGAGTGCATTTATTAATTCTTTCCATAAATATTCATTGAATATTTATAGCATGTAGGTAACAGGGATATAAGATAAGAGGAAGCTGGGTGCTGATGGCTCCCACCTGTAATCCTAGCTACTCACCGGGCTGTGATCTGAGGTTCAAGGTTTGAAACCAGCCCCAGCAGACAAATCTGAGATTCTAATCTCTACTCAGCCACCAAAAAGCCAGAAGTGGAATGTGGCTCAAGTAATAGGGGGCCAGCTTTGAGCAGAAAAGCTTAGGGACAGCACCCAGGTCTTGAATGCAAGTCCCAGGACTAGCATGCGCATGCGCGTGCACACACACACACACACACACACACACACACACACACACACACACACACAGCAGACTTAGGGCCAGCAGTCTAACATTCGTGCATGTGTATGTGTCTGAGAATATGTTTAGAAGCATATGTGTTTCTATATGGGTTCATATATGCACGAGTGTCTTTGTATGTGAAATGTTTTGAGGGGGAAAAGAAAAACAATAACAAACTCCACAATGCCATAGCAGAGACTTCTCACAGGTAAAGTGGAGGAGGGTTCTGAAAATCTCACACTGAATAAAGCCATAGAGGAGTAGAGAGCCACAGGCCAAGAATTTAGGAATACACTTAAGACCTAGCTAAGAAGCAGAGACCTCAGACACTAGTTCCTGGGCTCAGAAACCCTAGCTACGAGTCCCCAACTCACCCCATGCCATCCCAGCCTGAACCCCAGCCCCAGCCCCACAGAGGACCGACTTACTGGGTCTGCAGCCAGCCTGTTGGGGATGGTAGGAGTCTGCTGGTCAACACACACCACCTTCTTCATGTCCTCGAAGCTGGGGTCATTGGGCACCACATCATAGAAGGGCGGCCTGTAGTCCTCTACTAGACCTGAGGATTCAGGGGACAGGGGGCAGCAAAATCATCTGGGGTTCCAGGAGTCTAAAACAGCTCCTAAAGAACTGCTTTGCACAGCCTCTGTCCCAGGAGCCAAGAAGCAAGTTGTCTGACCATTGCTGCTCTCAGAGAGATACTGTAAGCTAATGAATGTATTATAACTAATAATGATTACAGTCTTGATTGTACACTTCCCATATGCCTTGGCATTGTACAGGATGCTAACCCCATTACAGGAGTTATCTTGCTAGCAATTGTGACATCACTGTGAGGGGGAATCATGAATATTCCCATGTGACAGATGAAGAAACTGAGGCTCAGAAAAGTTGGGTAGATTACACAGCCAGATTCAAACACGTCTTGTTAGATTGCTAGACCAGATCTTGTCCCAGTCTTTCCTCAGTGGTCTTGTATCTAGGGCAGGATGCTGATGCTTAATGATAACAACACCTAATGTTTACTGGGCATTTGCTATGTGCCAATTACTGTCCTAAGTACTCTGCATTAAATCCTCACAAGAGCCCTAACAGGGACTTAGTAGCTCTCCCTTTACAGCCAAGAAATTAAGGTTAGAAATGTAGTGGTAAAACCTCCGGGGGAGCCAGATGCAGTGACTCTTGCCTGTAATCCTAGCTACTCAGGAGGCTGAGATCTGAAGATCGCAGTTCAATGCCAACTCAGGCACTAAAGAATGTGAGACTCTTATCTCCAATTAACCACCAGAAAATCGGAAGTGGTGCTGTGGCTCTAGAGGTGGGGCAGTAGCCTTGAACTGAAGAGCTCAGGGACAGCACCCAGGCCAAGTTCAAGCCCCAGGACCAACAAAAAACAAACAAAAAGAAAAACAAAAAACCGGGTGCTGGTAGCTCACTCGTGTAATCCGACCTACACAGGAGGTTGAGGCCTGAGGATCTCAGCCCAGATAGGAAGGTCTGTGAGACTATTATCTTTAATTAACCACCAGAAAACTAAATGTGGAGCTGTGGCTCAAGTGCTGGAGCACTAGCCTTGAGCAAAAAAAGATCAAGGAAGCACCCAGGCCCCAAGTTCAAACTCTATGACTAACCAAAAAGCAAAACAAAACAAAACTCCCTAAAAGGAAGGATACCCTGGTCCAGATAATGTGCAGCCACTGACTGGTTAAGGCCGGGGTCCATTCTACCCTACTCTATTCCCAGAGCACCCCTAAGGGAGCTTTCTGGACGCCGTGATGCCGACAGGGAAGCACGCAGCTTCATGCCCCATCCTGCACGGCCTTGGCCACACAGGCTCCTCAGTGGAGTCTTCTCCAGCTGTTCTCCCCATGGCCAGCTTCCAGGCCGCCCCTGTGCTGCTCACGCCTTAATCAGTGCTGCACAGAGGCCTGAGTGTGTCTAATGAGCCTTTAATCAGCGCCCAGGCTGACACCAGATTACAGTGTTTATAATGCGCCGGGAATCTGTGTGCAGCGAACGGAGCTTGCCCTCCTCGGCCCATAGTTGGAGGCAGCCTTCCTCCAGCCCTGTGTTTCTGTGGGCAGCCTGGCCTTGGCTCCATCCAGGTGTCCTTTCTCCACACTCTAGCCTCTTGCCCAACTTGGCAGTTTCTGCACAGGAAGTAGAACCTCTTAAGAGTTTCTCAGAGGAGCAGGACATAGTGGCTCAAGCCTATAATCTTAGATATTTGGGGGAGAGAGGCTGAGGAATCCATCTCAACCGATTGCTGGGTGGGACTGTACATGCCATTTTCCCCGCTACAGAGGAAGCACAGGGACTGCACAGTGTGACATGTGCCTGTTGTTACCAGAAACACAGGTAAGCACGAGTAGTAGCGTGGCAGCCCAGGCAGGCCCAGGCACGAAGCAAAACTTTACCTTGAAAAACAATCAAGGCACACTGGGTGCCAGTGGCTCACACCTGGAATCCCAGCTACTCGGGAGACTGAGATTTGAGGATTGTGTCAAACATAGTCTGGGCAAGAAAGTATATGAGACTATCTCTAATAGACCACCAAAAAACCAGATGTGGAGCTGTGTTCAAATGGTAGAGTGTTGTCCTTGAATAAAAATGCTTAGGGACAGTGCCCAGGTCCTGAGTTCAAGCTCCAGGACCAGCCAAAATAAAAAAGCAAATGAGTCTGGAGGTATAGCTCAAGTTGTAGAGCATCTGTGTAGCAAAAAAAAAAATAAGAGAGAGAGAGGAAGAAAGGAAGGAAGGAAGGAAGGAAGGAAGGAAGGAAGGAAGGAAGGAAGGAAAGAAGGAAAAAGCTGAGCACTGGTGGCTTACACCTGTAATTGTAGCTACTCAGGAGACTGAGATTTGAAGATTAAGGTTTGAAGTCAGCCCAGGAAGGAAAGTTCTGAGACACTTTTTCCAATTAACCACCAAAAATCCAGAAGTGTGTGTGTGTGTGTGTGTGTGTGTGTGTGTGTCGGGGGGTGATGCCAGAAGTGGAGCTGTGGCTCAAGTGGTAGAGTGCTAGCAGAAAAGCTCAGGGATAATGCCCAGGCTCTGAGTTCAAGCCCCAGGACTGGCACAAAAGAGGAAGAAAGAGAGAGAGAGAGACAGACAGACAGACAGACAGACAGACAGAGAAAAATAGAAAAGTCCCCAGGGGGACCAGACTGTCAAGTCAATGACCGCGGTGGACAAATGAAGTCCCAAGGCTGACTTCTAGGAATGTTCTGAGCCATGAGAATATTTCTAAGCAGAGTCGTCCTGTCCCGAGGATTTTCCCTAACATGTCAGGACTCCTCTCCTAGCAGCCTCTGGCCGTGGACAGCCTCCGCACAGGCTGACAGCGCTTCTGCGGGTGACCTCCTAGATCCCATCTGACCAAGGCTAAGAGAGCACCCACCACAGGGCTGCCTGGGGCAGGTGCCAGAGTTCCCCTACTCCCCACCAGGGCAACCCCCGGCCATGAAACTGCAGTCCTCAGGCAGTGCAGGTACTACAATGGGCAGAGGAAATCAAGAACGAGACATTAAAGCACCTGTGGTAAAGAGTACTGTCCCCAGAATCCGACCATTCCATTTCGGATACCAATGCAGCCATGATTCCATGCCTCAGTCTCCTCATCAATTCAATGGGGACATTACTATATTAGGCACTCACTTTATTATAATCATGGTCACTACTACTTAGCACTAGATAGTTCTGAATACTTCCATTGGCTTAACCCAACAACGACAGTGTTGCTTTGGTCTTGGTTGCTTTCCTGTTTCTTGCAAGTACTGAGGTTTGAACCCAGGGCCTTGTGCTTGCTAGGCAGGTATCCTTCCACTTGTGCCACACTTCCAGACTTTTTGTTTGTTTGTTTTATTTTTATTTTTCAAACTGTACCTCTCATTTTCGCCTGGGGAAGGCATGACCTTTAAGTCAATGTATTTCAAAATAACTGGAATTGAACCATACACCATCACACCTGGCTAACTGATTGAGACGAAGGTCTTGCTAACTTTGGGGATTTGAATCACCATCCTTCCAATCTTTGCTTACCAGGCATCTGTCATGACAAGCATGAATCAGCAGCTTTAAAAAAAAAATTGGCAGTCCTGGAGCTTGAACTCAGGGCCTAAGCACTGTCCCTGAGCTTCTTTTGCTCAAGGGTAGTGCTTTGTCACTTGAGCTTCAGCACCACTTCTGGCTTTTTGTGCTCATGTGGTACTGAGGAATTGAACCCAGGGCTTCTTGCATGCTAGCTAGGCAAGCACTCTACCCCTAAGCCACATTCCCAACCCTTATTTGCTATTTTAATAATTCTCATTTTACAAATGAAGAAACTGAGGTACAAGGAGGCTGAGTAACCCGCCCAGTCATAAACTTGGAGTTGAGCCAAACAATCTGATAAAATTGAAATACCCATTCTCTCTCCCAAGATGAGCAATTTAAAGATGATAGCATGTATAAAGAATATAGCACATCGTTCTACACATGTGAGCTGATACGAATAGTTCAGATTTTGCAGCCACATTCAGACACATATGCCTTAAAAGGTCCCTTAGGCTGAGAGCTGGTGGCTCACACTTGTAATCCTAGCTACTTAAGAGGCTGAGGTTTTAGGATCATGATTCAAAGCTAGCCCAGGCAGGAAAGTCCATGAGAGTCAGATCTCCAATAAACTAACAAAAACAGAAACAAAAGAAAACACGCTTGAAGTGGAGCTGGGGTTCAAGTGGTAGTACAATAGTATTGAGCAAAAGAGCTTAGGGAACAGTGCTAAGGCCCTGAGTCCAAGCCCCAGGGTTGGCACCACACACCCACACCCACACACACACTCACACACAGCGCCACTCAGCTGACACAGTCAGTGAGTGACAGTGACGAATACTAGGAGTCCTAGCTTCAAACACCCTCAGGCCATGGGCCCCAGCCAGGACAGGAAGCCCCAGTCTCTACCTGCCTCCTTCCCTTTCTCCCACCCTGAGCATGGTAGCCTCTCACCATTGATGATGGTCCTCCGGGTAATCTCCCACAGCACCAGGCCGAAGGCCCAGACATCAGTCCACTTGTAGGATTCAAAGCAGTCTGTGCGAATCTGCTCGTCCAGCACCTCGGGTGCCATGTAACGCTTGGTGCCCACTCGCGGGTTGTTGCCGATGTCCAAGTAATCGCTACTCTGGGAGTGTATCACAGCCAGGCCTGTGGAGAAGACCTGTCACTCCAGCAGGGCCCACACAGAGTGTTCCCGGAGGCTAGAGCTGGGGAGGCAGGAGACAGACACAGGGAAGCAGACCAGGGAGACCTGTCCTAAGATTGGCTGGAAGGCAGTGGCCAGGGGGAGAATACCTGCTCTCATTACCCTTGTCTTGTATGGACCCAAGAACCCACTGGGATGGGAAGGCTAGCTGTCTGGTGCCCATTTCACAGAGGAGAAGGCAGTGCTGGAGGGAAGGGTAGAGGATGATGGGAGGATGTACTCAAGTAAAGCCAGGAAAAGGTTCCTGGGTCCCTGGATCTCTTTCCTCCTGGAGCTAGCATGGGTAGTGGAAGGACTCTGGCCTTGAAAAGGGAGTTGTGTGGGCACCAGTGGTCCATACCTGCAATCCTATCTAGGATTACAGGAGGCTATCTAAAAATCACCATTAAAGCCCCCAATTAACCACCAAAAAGCTAGACCTGGGGTGTGTTCAAGTAGTAGAGTGCCAGCCTTGAGATATAAGGCCCTGAATTCAGGCACCAGTACTAGTGCACACACACACACACACACACACACACACACACACACACACACACGAAGAGGGGGTTTAAGACAACTTGTAGGCCCTTTGTGGAAGAGAAATGAGACACAACAGATTTCTCCAAGTTTTCAAGTACCAGTCATGGTCTCAGTTCACTGAAACAGGCTAAAAAGCACACAGCACAAACTCCTCCCCAGCCTGCCCAGGGTCCTCCCCCCTCCCCCCACTCACCCACCTAGGTCAGCAATGCAGCACTGCAGGTTGCTCTTGACCAGCACATTGCGGCTTTTGAGGTCACGATGGGCGATGGCTGGTTTGCCCTGCGTGCCAAAGATCTCCATGTGCAGGTGGGCCAGGCCGCAGGCAGCGGACACAGCTAACCTCAGGGCCAGCTGGGGTTCCAGCGTCTGTCTCTGCAGAAAGTCATAGAGGGAGCCATGCTCGTGGTAGTGGGTGATGAGCCATAGCTGCGTGCTGGAGTTGCGTGAGGTCATGTCAGAGGCAATGAAGCCTGTGTGAAGAAGGACCAGGGGGCTGAGCTGAAGGACTGGGGAAAAGGGAGGCAGGGTCCAAGGTAGCACTTGACCAGGACAAAGCTAGAGCTTGGTTAGAGATTAATTTAGTTTGGGTCAGAAAGCAGATAGTGGAGCCAGGGGTTAAGCTGAAGGTTGGCTGGGAGTCCTCAAGGTTAGATCTAGGTTGAGAAGACTGTGGACTGCAGCCCCCAGTGCAGGGCATGGAAGCACCAAGCTTTGCAAGACAAGGCATTGCTCCTGCCCCTGCCCCTTGCCTAGGATGTTGTCATGTCTGAGCAACACTGTGTTGTAGATCTCCGTCTCCCGGAACCATGACTGCTCATCTCTGGAGGAAAAGATCTTGACTGCCACACTCTCGCCATGCCACGAGCCCCGCCACACCTCTCCATAGCGCCCCTTTCCTGGTCCAAAGGCCAGAGGAGAAAGTGAGGGTCATACCCAGCTCTAAGAATACCTTCTCCCCCATCCAGATGCTATACCAGTCCTACCTACAGAACCTCTAACTTTATGTACATGTGTGCATGTGGGGGGGGGTGGGGGGTGTCCTGGGGCTTGAACTCAGGGACTGGTCTCTGCTCCCGAGCTTTTGTGCTCAAGGTTAGTTCTCGACCACTTGAGCCACAGCTCTACTTCCCACTTTTGGGGAAGTTTAATAGAGATAAAAGTCTCAAAGACTTTCCTAAGCTGGTTTTGAATCACGATCCTCAGATATCAGCCTCCTGAGCACAAGGATTACAGGCATGAGCCATCAGTGCCAGGCTCCCATACTACTTTTTGCTCCTGCAAAAAGGCCAATCCCGGGGCTGGGAATGTGCTTTGTGGTGGAGTGCTTTCCCTAGATGTATGAAGCCACGTGGCGCTGTGGCTCAAGTAGTAGAGGGCTAGTCTTGAGCAAAAGAGGCTCAGGCTGGGCACAGTGGCTCACATCTATGTTCCTAGCTATTCAGGAGGCTGAGAGCTGAGGATAGCAGTTGGAAGCCAGCCCAGGCACTAAAAGTCCATGAGATTCTTATCTTCAATTAACTACCAGAAAACCAGAAGTGGCACTGTGGCTCAAAGTGGTAGATCACTAGCCTTGAGTTGAAGAGCTCAGGGACAGTGCCCAGGCCTTGACTTTAAGCCCCAGGACTAGCAAAAACAAAACAAAAACAAGCCAAAACAAAAAAGACCTAGGCCCTGGCCCATCTCTCACACACTCCCTGTCTAGCAGGATTCCCATTCTGACCCTTCTTTTCCTTCTTGACGCCCCTATGCTTACAGAAACCCTTTGTCCCCATCCACCATGTCCACCCTCTCCACTCACCCACACATTCCACCAGCGCAACCTGCCGTGCCACTGTCCTCTGAACCAGGAAGGGAAGCCCAGAGCCGCTGCCTGTGGTGCAGTCACTGTCCAGGAAGTCCTGGAAATGGCAGCAAGCTAGTGAGAGGCTCTTCCCACCACACAGCCCCCTTCTGGGCTCCATGGGGTCACTGTGTGTACCTCAAGGGACCAGCTCTCGGTCAACTCTAATTTCGGAGTGAACCCCTCACCCCCATCTGACTCTGTGGCTCCTATCTGTCCACCCCTCCATCCTGGGTCCCAGGACCGTACCCCCAGCATGCTGTCCCCCTGTTCAGTTGCCTTCAGGATGAGGCTGGACTCGCCCAGGTTGCTGTGCAGACCCCGCTGTTTCTCTTGCCTTCGCCGGATATGCCACACTCCCAGAGCACCCAAGACCACCAGGACCAGCAAGGCCAGCACAGGACCCAGAATCAGAGGCAGCTGGCTGTCTGTTCCTGGCTTCTTCGTAGGAGGTTGAGTAGCTGGGGGAGGGAAACACTAAGTCCGGCTTCCACCAGACCAACTCCTCTGCCCTGGGCCAGATCACTGTGCCTGTCCAATCCCAGCCTCCTGCCTGCCTCCTCCCTGTTATGAAGCAGAGGAGAAGACAGCAGGGGAGGGAGGGCAGGGTCTGAGACGATGGGAAAGGGCTGGCAGGCCGGTTGACTTACCCTTGAGCACCAGGGACACATTGTGGTTACAGAAGGGGCTGTCACAGCAGTAATGGTTGACGAACTCAGTGGGGTGTCCCCTGCAGAGTTCCTGGTTCTGGCTTCCACAGCCTCTGTATTCCTGAGGGTCCTTGTCCTGTTCCTTAACCAGCACCACTGTGCACCAGATTCCCTGGCAGGTAGGTCGCTTGCAGTGTGGGCTCTTACACGTGCAGTTCACCAGTGGGCGCTGAAAAAGCTTCATGGAGTCACCTGAGAAACACACTGGAAGCTCAGCCATTCTGGGCACAGCTCTCCAAAAGTGAGGTCCACATCCATTTCTTTCCCAATGTCCTCTCCCTTCTGGCCACTCACACAAACCCTTGGAGGCCTTGGTCCATCCTCTGATCATTCTTTCTCAGGCCTTATCTCAATGGGGGGAAGCAGAGATTGAGAAACCAGTTTTGTCCTTTGGTTGTCCTGACAACCAACCCTGGGCTCCTGAAGACTCCTTTAAGACTCTCTCTGCTAACACTCCCTACCCGAACCTGTAGGAACCCACCCTGCACTATCACAAAGCTCCAGTCTTCAGGTTTGTATTAAGAAGACAATAAAAGCTGGGTGCCAGTGGCTTATTGCCTATACTACCAGCTAGTCCAGGAGCTGAGATCTGATGATCAAGGCTCAAAAACATCTGAGAGACTTATCTCCAATTAACCATAAAACATGGAGCTGTGGCTCAAGTAGTAAGTAGAATTCCAGCCTTGAATAAAAAAGTTAAGGGACATGAATTCAAGCCCCAGGACTGTGACACACACACACACACACACACACACACACACACACACACACGCCACACACACACACACCAGCAAAGACAACGGGGATAGCTGGAAGCTTAGTCTACTTGAATTTTTCTGTCTCCACCCTCCAGTCAGACTCCTAACCTTACTGCAGTACCTCAGATTCAACCCCAGCAAGATCTGAGCTGTGCTCAGATAGCCTTTCTCCATCCAGGCCCCTGCTCCTCCCATACTCACTCTGAGTCAGGCCCAAGGCCATCAGCAGCATCAGAAGACTCCCAGGGAGGCCCAAGGTCATGGTCCTTGGAGAGAAGAGAGCCAGAGGAGGGGAGGTAAGATCTACAAATGTGACAGCTGTGCTCTCTCCTACCAAGAGGAAATTACTGGAAGGTTTGGGGTGGGGGGGTCAGGAGGCCACCTCCCCACTCCTACGTCTGCTCTGGGGCGGGGCCTGCAGGGGAAGTCCTGGCTCACTTCCCCATGGAAACCATCCTGTTAGGGGTGAAGGGTGGAGAGCCATGTTTAAGTGACTGAGAACTGGAAAGAACCCCAGCCCTGCACTCCTGTTGCTGAGTTTCGATGGGAGCAGGCTGGGAGAGTTGAAAAGAGAAATCTCTTCAAGTAGCTCCCCTCTCTCAGCCCCCACCCTTGCCCACTCTTTCCCAGAACACCCCCACACCTCCCCCCACCCCCAGCCCTGGCAGCCTCAAACATAAACAGGCTCCTGTCTTCACTTCCTGCCATTCAGGGTCCCGCCAAGCTGGGAACAGGAATCAAGATTGTTTAGATTGGGGTCTGGATAGAACAGGCAGGAGTCACGCACAACAGGGAATTAAGGGCAGATTGTCAGGGCAGGCTGGGGCAGCCACTGGGCCTGGAGGAGTCGTCTGGGGTTGGAACAAATACCTGACACATTCTAAAAGGACCCCTGGCAAGTCAAAATCCAGCTCCTGATTTTAGAGAAGGGATTAAGGCTCACTCGGGAGGAAGCTTATGGGGGGGGGGTCAGGTGGGACTCAGTTGCAAGAATAGGAGTCCAACCCAGGTGTTCAGACTCCCCATTTGGGCTTCCTCCCTCTGTCTCCTCAGGTCTGAGCCTGCAGGATTGTCACCAACATGGAAGAGCTTGGCAGTTCTGGGTCATGCCAAGCATAAAGAGACCTCTGCCAACCTCACTAGTGTCAAAGGTGCTCTCCCCAAGTCATGCCCTGATTCCCCTCTGGTCCTTTTGCCCTGAGAAAGAGTAGGAGGGGGTGGTGATGAGAGAAAGTGAAGCTCATTTGCACACATGGTGGGCCAGAGTTGGACTTTTCTGGTTTTCTGGAGACTGTTAAGAGGAATCATTTTATGATAGTCTCCAGATAAGGACCCCCACTCTTCATTTCTCAAAGTTTCAGAAGTAGAAGATGTAGGCCGAGGAAGCAACAATAAGGACTTTCTGAATAGCAGAGGAGGGCGGGGAGGGAGAGAGAGTTCTTTCTGGACTGACGTAAGTGAGGCTGGTAGGTTGCCGGGCACCAGTGCTCATGCCTGTAGCCCTAGACACTTAGAAGGATGAGATCTGAGAACTGAGTTCAAAGCTAACCTGGATAGGAAAGTCTTTGAAACTTTATTTCCAATTAACCAGCAAAAAAGCAGAAAAGGGAGCTGTGATTCCAGTGTTAGAGTACCAGCCTTAAGCCAAAAAGATAAGGGGCAGTAACTGGGCCCTGAGTTTAAGTCCCAGTATTGGCCTGTGTACACATGCACATGCGCACGTACACATGCACACGTGCACACCCACGTACGCGTGCAGACACACACACACACAGACACACAGACACACACACACACACACACAGACACACACACCCACACACACACACACAGACACACACACACACACACACACACACAGACACACACACACACACACACACACACACACAGGAGGATGGTAGGGATGCACATAGTCTGAGACCAGTACCAAATAAAAATCCAAGATGCTGAGGCTTTGAGCAGCATGGCTGAGGGGAGGGTGGTGAAGGGCTTCATGGGCCTCTCTGGCTGATGTTAGCTCGAGGCTCCTGGCCTGGGCTTCCTCAGGCCCAGAGGCTTGACCTGGGGAAGATGCAGAGCCCTGGGTTACAGCTGTGTTCCCAGCCTTTGCCTGATCATTTAGCCTCATCCCTCAGGACAACCACCGAGGACTTTGGCAATCACTTCGAGGTGAGCCAGGAAGAATATTCCAGATAAACTTGCCCAGCAGAATGTGGTCAAGCAGCCACCTTTGGCAGTCGTCATTTGCCCAGAAAGCAGCTAAGAAGATTGTATAGGGCAGGAAATGGCTAAAACCAAAGAGACCTCTGGCATTCTTCTGGGTTCTTCTACCCAAGCTTGCATTTCCCTCCCTGTCCTCTGGCCACCTGTTTGCCTTCTCTATTATACTTTTGCACAGCTTGTGGTGTCATCTCTAACTCCACATTCCCATCCAGTCTATCTGGGACCAGCAAGACAAAACATGCTTTCATTAAGAATTCTCCATGAAATTCTGGGCAGTTTGTTCAGGCACCAGACTGTAAGTAACACATCCTACACAGAGCTGTGCCTGGCTCCTGAGCTGTCATTTTGCTGTTCAGGGCCCTGCTGAGTGCACGGACATGGGCTGCAGAGACTCTAGATCTTATTCTGTGCCCACCTCCTGGGGGAACAGGAACAAACAAGGCTAAATAAAAGGCCATGGACTTGGTGACGCTGTAGAATGAGCATAGGGATGAGAATTTTGATCTGGACATTAGAAGTACAGGGAAGCCAGGTGCTGGTGGCTCATACCTATAATCCTAGCTATTCAGGAGGCTGAGATCTGAGGATCATGGTTTGAAGCCAGCCTGGGCAGAAAAGTCTCCAAGAGTCTCTTATCTCCAATTAATCGCTCAGAAAGCCGGAAGTGGTGCTGTGGCTCAAGTAGTAGAGCGCTAGCCTTGAGTACAAATAGGCTTAGGGACAGGGTCCAAGCCCTGAATTTAAGCTCCACAATAGGTAAAGAAGGAGGAGTCAGAGGAGGAGGAGGAGTCAGAGGAGGAGGAGGAGGAGGAGGAGGAGGAGGAGGAGGAGGAGGAGGAGGAGGGAAAGGGCAGTAGTATTCCAGAAAGTCATCTCTGATATAATCCTTGGAGTGTGATGGAATACAATTGGGATGTCCAGTTCTTCTGTGTGTGTATAAGGTGGGGGAGAGGATGATGTACACTGATCTTAGGGCTCAAATTCATGTTCTAGGCACTATCCCTGAACTTGTTTGTTCAAAGATAGCTCTCTACCACTTGAGCCACAGCACCAGTTCTGACTTTTTCTATGTATGGAGTACCAAGGAATCAAACCTGGGTCTTCATGCATGCAAGGCAAGCACTCTACCACTAGGCCAAACTCCCAGTCCTCACTTCTGACTTTTCTGGTAGTTAATTAGAAGGAAGAATCTCTCAGACTTTCTTGCCCAGGCTGGCTTTGAACCATAATCCTTAGAGTTCAATCTCCTGAGTAGCTAGGATTATAGGTGTGAGCCAGTGATGCCAGGTCAGGATGTCTAGCTCTTAGTGAGATCCCTGGAAAGCTAAATGCAGGAGTGGATCTGGGTTCTTACCATGCCATATTCAGAGCTAGCTGCTCACAGTTCACACTGTATCTGATTGTCTCACAAACAAACTTGCATGGCCTTCTACTATCTTTTGGCTTCTTAGCAGAGCTGCATGGAATATCTCCTGCAGACAGAAGTATCACTGCTGCTGGCCAGAAATCACAAATGTTAAGATAATTCCAAACATTAGCTTAACACTATGAAATAATAGTAATACTTTACTGGCTTTGAGTACCAATTACAGGCCAAGTACTAAACTTGAATAGTTTATGGCATTTAATCCTCACAATTCCATAGGGAAACAGGCTCAGGAAGACAAATCACATACCTGTAGTCATTAAATGTGCCTTGACCGACTTTGATGGCTGTTAATAAACCCTTTCTTGTTAGTTGGGGGGGGGGCGGCACTAGTGGCTCACACCTGTAATCCTAGCTATTCAAGAGGTTAATATCTGAGGATATTAACAGTTCAAAGCCAGCCCGGGTAGGAAAGTCCATGAGACTTAGTTCTAATAAAACTACTCAGACTAAGCTGGAAGTGGTGCTGTGACTCAAGTGATAGCATGTTAGCCTTGAGCAAAATGAAGCTCAAGGATAGCACCCAGGCACTAAGTCATCTGAAAAGCATGACAGCTACTGAGTGATTAATGCAGGGGGGGGGGCAGTCCAGACAGCACAGCGTGCACACACTGGACCAAGGGATAAGTCATATCTCAGATGGACAGAGGGGGAGGACACAGGTTTCAACACACAGCTCAGAACTGCGCACATGTAGAATTTACAAACTGGTAAGTTTCCATTTAATAATTTCACCGTCCAGCTGATTGCAGATAACCAAAATCTCAGAAAACAGAACTGCAGATAACATGGGCTTAGTCTATAACAGTGAGATGAGGGTAGAGGCACTGGGTCATGTAGACCTGGGTTCAGATCCTCTTTCGACCACTTATACCTAGACATAAACTTCCCCTCATAGGTACAATGGGAATAAAAATAGTGTTTATTCCAGAGGCATAATGTAATAAAGTTACTTAAAGTGCTAGATGGTACACAATAAGCCCCTAATAAATGTTATTAAAACCCCAGCCACCTAAGGAACTCTGGACAAGTTATTCAGGTTGGAACCTGTCTCCTCTTCTGGAGGCTAGGCATAATAACCCCTCATTTGCTAGACTGCGGCCAGGATTACATGAGAGAAAAATGTCTTGGAGTGTCTAGGTAATAAGTATTCCAAAAAATTGTAGCTTTTTAGGGGGTGCGGTGGGAACCTGGGTGTTGTTCCTCAGCTTTTCCTCAAGGTTAGTGCTCTACCACTTGGGCTATACTTCTACTTCTTGCTTTTTGGCAGGTAACTGGAGAGAATATCACAGACTTGTCTGCCTGGACTGGCTTTGAACTGAAATCCTCAAATTCACCCTCCTTGTATAGCTAGGTTATAGATGTGAGCCAAGGGCTCCTGGAAAATATAACTTAAAAAAAAAAATTCAGTGACATAGAGGCCAGGTGAGAGGCCAGATGACAACTCAGAAGAAGCTACTGTGAACTGGGGGATACAGCCTTTCCTCGGAAAATAAGACAGGATGCAGCCAGCTCAGGAATTTTAAAGGCTTTGGTCTCCTGGGACCCCTGTTGTCCTAAGGGTCCTGAAGGAAGTCTGTGACAGGGGAGTTCAGGAGGCCATGGTGGTGGTGGGGGGACTGAGTGACCTTAGCCCCAGGTTCCTGGCCTGGGAAAGGTGGGCTCCAAAGTGGAAGCCCAACTATGTGGATGGACATTGGTCACACACACACACACACACACACACACACACACACACACACACACACACGGCACAGGAGCAGCCTAGCTCGACTCCTTCATAGGGAGAGGAGAGAGACTGTGAGACCCCCCCTCACCCCCCCCCCCCGCCCCGCCAGCTCCCGGACTCGCGTGCGTGCGCACACCTAGTAGGCGCCAAGGGTTTGGAATTGGTCCGGCTCCGCCCTGCCTCAGGTGGAGAAACCAGGCAGATGTGCGTGACAGCCAAGGGTCCGCTGGCTGTGGTGATCCGCTGGGTCTCTGAGAGGTGCCTGGATCCGCCCCGAAGTGAGGGGCCCGCGGGCGGGGGTCAGGCCTCCCCCCTCCCCAGCCCAGCCCTCCGACTTCTACTCACCTTTGGGCGCGGGCAGGACGCGAGTGTGCCGCGGGCGGGGCCTGCCCTCCTCCCCGGGGTGGTGGGGGGCTCCGCGGTCGCTCTGAGAGCGCGGGCCTGAGGGGCCTGGGGGACCTGGGGGGCCTGGGGTCCGGGGTTCTGGGGCGCGGGGTCTGAGATCGGGGCACAGCCCGGGGCCGGCTGGAGCCGGGGAGGGGCTCGCTCTGCGCGCTGGCGCGGCGGCGGGCGGCCTCCCAGGACCGGGAAGGGAACGGAGCAAAAAAATGTTTCTTATTCCAGCGTCTTCCTGCCTGGCCCGGCTCCACCACTCCCTCCTAATAAACCGCTTCCTATTGCCCAGCTCACCCCCAGGCCGCCCGATCGCCCCTCGCTGGGCCTCAGGACCCAGCCCTCCTCAGCGTGGCTCCAGACCCCCCTAGGACAGCCACCCCCAGGCCCCTGCCCCAGCCTCCCACAGCCCCCTTCCCTAGGGGCGGACCTTGGGGGACTTGCGCCATGGGTCCCTTGGGTCCTGAGGGGAGCCCTGGGGCCCGCAGCCAAGTCGCCAGAGTCTGAAGGCCCAGAGGCTGGTAACCT
Source organism: Megascapheus bottae (assembly GCF_031878675.1). Lineage (NCBI taxonomy): Eukaryota > Metazoa > Chordata > Mammalia > Rodentia > Geomyidae > Megascapheus > Megascapheus bottae. Next base: position 48,803,449 of record NC_143510.1, on the reverse strand, counting down.
CCCCCCCCTCCCAGGAGCTGATGGACACAGAGGAAAGGGCACGCACACCCGTGGCCTGGGCAGATCCGTACCCCAATCTCACCTGGGGCTTGTCAGTCTAGGTGCTTCAGAGCAGCAAGGATAGAGTTTGAGACTGGAAGGGCCTAACTAAAAAATGCTGGCTCCACTCATAAGACTTCCCACTTGGCCCAAATTCTTCTGGCCAGTCTCTTTATGCATCCATCCCCTCCCCTCTTTTCGAAGCCTGCCCCATGGCACTCAGCCCCCGTGGCTTAGGAGGTCAAGGTAGGGCGCCTCTTGAGTCAGGGGTGAGGACACCATGACAGGTCAGGTCGCCTTCTCCTTCAGGAGTGGCCAGAAATGGAAGGAGGGCTGGGATCGTCCTTGGAATTGCTTTCCAAAAAGGGCCCCTGAATGGAGCTTTAGAGGGGGAAACAGATCCTTCCAGGCAGTTTGGAGGGAAGAAGAGTAGCTTCAACTTCAAGAGGAAATAACCTCTTCCTTCTGATGTTCTAGCATAAGCTGGGACTGTACAAACACCCTGCCTCCATTGGCAGAGCTCGAGTTTTATTCCTAGCCTTCGGGGTATCCACACAGACTGAAGTCAGACCACTCCTGAGACTTCAGGCTAGCGACTAACCTTATGCAGGTGACAACTCCTGGGCAGCAGGTCCCTCCTCTCTGTTAGATGGGCAGAGGACACAAATTCCGCTGCTAAGGATAAGGTGCTCTTCTGAGCACACAGCAAAGATGCTACATGCTGAGGAGACACAAAGAGAGTCTTGAAGAAAGGAGCTGGGTAATTATGTTAATATATGAAAAGGCTGGGAGGAGCTGGGGGCCAGTGGCTCACATCTATAAACCTAGCTACTTAGGAGATTGGTATATGAGGATCCTAGTTCAAAGTCAGCCTAGGCAAGAAAGTGTGTGAGACTCTTCGTTTGTTTGGGGGCTGGAACTCAGGGCCTGAGCACTATCCTTGAGGTCTACTGCTCAAGACTGGTGCTCTACCACTTGGAGCCACAGCTCTTTTTCTAGTTTTCTGCTGGTTAATCAGAGTCTCATGGATTTTCCTTCCCTGGGCTGGCTCAGAACCTCAGTCCTCAGATCTCAGCCTCCTGAGTAACTGGGATTACAGATATAAGCCACCAGTTCCTGGCTCGTAAGACTCTTATCTCTAATCACCACAAAAACTGAGAGGAAAAAAAAAAAAAGCTCAGAGAGACAGCACCCAGGCTCTGCGTTCAGTCACCAGTATACACACACACACACACACACACACACAAAGGCTGCAGTAGAAGTGGCCTTGGTGCCCTGTTGAAAGAGTGAACCCCTTAAGATATCTTGCTCTTAGGTGAGGATTCTAGAAGATGAATGTGGCATAGTCCACCTCACTCTGTGACAGTACAGTGGCTTCGGGAGACAATGGCCAGAGGCTCAGACAGGTATAAATTGTTGACTGACCTCATTTCCTCTGCTGAGGTCATCCCCACCCCCACCCACAGCTGCTTCACAATTTGTAAGCTTCATGAATTCCCAGAAGCCTATATAACCAAATTTCAGTGTCAGGACGGACCATGTCCTGCAGGCAATAGGAAGTACTATGGGATTACGGTATCTGCTCATTCAGATGATAGCCGCTACTTTGGCACTCTATTCGTGCATAATGGGGGTGTGGCTACACGCCATCTTTCACACCCACTCTTCCCCCTGCTTGCTATGGCTTCTTGCCAATCTCTCTGGCCCCAAGTCCATGGATTTCTGTCCTGGGAAGTGGGAGTGAGAGCACTGGGCCAGGATCCCGTAGGATCTCCACAGTCTGAATTCATTGCCTGGCCCCTGGGGAAGGCAGTGTGGAGACTCTGGAGTTGACCAAGGGCTTGAGAGTCACTGAATGGAGTCTGGGGATGGGAGTCTTTCTGTGGGAAGCTTTATGAAGCAGATTAAAAGTAGAGGAAAGCTGGACACTGGTGGCTCATGCCTGGAATCCTAGCTACTAAGGAGGCTGAGATCAGAGAATCCTGGTTCCAAGCCAGCCCAGTCAGACAAATCTGAGACACTCTTATCTGCAATTATCTAGCAAATTTCTGGAGGTGGAGATTTGGCTCAAGTGGTAGAGCACTATCCTTGAGTAGGAAAAATCCAAGGAAAAGCACAAGTCCCCAAGATCAAACCCCAAATACTGGAACAACAACAACAACAAAAAGTAAAGGTGATTTGGGGAGGAGGAAGAGAAGACCTGGTGGAAAATGATACCGTTCACCACTGCCATGCTTTCCCCAATTTACCAGAGCACCAAACCCTTTTGACTCTGACTGGTGCTTTTTATTTTGTTTTGTTTCCAGTCCTGGGGCTTGAACACAGGCCTGAGTGCTGTCCCTAAGCTTCTTTTTACTCAAGGCTAGCATTCTACCACTTGAGCCACAGAGCCACAGTTCCATCTCCAGCCTTTTAGAGCAGTTTATTGGAGATAACAGTCTCAAGGCTTTTCCTTTCCAGGACGGCTTTGAACTGTGATCCTCAGATCTCAGCCTTATGAATAGCTAGGATTATAGGCATGAGCCATTGATGCCAGGCTTGACTGGTGCTTTTGAGAACTTTTGCAAACCTCAGGCTTCTCCCAAACACACAAGGAACCTTGGGGAGTAGTCAGAGGAAGGTCAGAGAGTTGGAGAATGCTCTGGGGCCTCAAACCAATGAGGACATAGAAAAGGAATTACACACAGTGTCCAAGTCTACCAGAATAAATTGCTCACAGGGACCAGCTGTTCCCTATATTCAGTGTGGACAGAATGAGAGGAAACAGGCCAGGAGACTTGGATTTAGATTTAGATATGCAGAGGATTTCCCAGCAGTAGTTGAAGCAGAGGCCTGAAGGTTCTGGGGAGAGTAGGGGTAAAATTCCAAGGAGCTCAGCCTCTATTGGTGGCCAGAGACATGAAGTCCAACATGGAAGCATAACAATGCACACTTTGACCTTTCAGGACCAGCTGTGTTCACTAAATTCAAGTACCACTCATTTTTCCCTCTTCAGCTGTGGGGCTTGAACTAAGGGCTTGGGTGCTGGACTTAAACTCTTTTACTCTCTACCACTTCGAGCCACAGTACCACTTCCAGTTTTTGAGTGGTTAACGGGAAATAAGAGTCTCACCAGGACCTTTTTTTTCTGTCCCGACTGGCTTTCAGATCTCAGCCTCCTGAGTTGCTCGTGTTATAGGTGTGAGCCACCAGCACCCAGCTTCAAGTATTGCCCTTGAGACTAGGACTGCATTGGCTTCATAGGTGTGAAATCAAGGTAGAGCCCCAGGTGTGGATTCGTCTCTGCTGTTGCCATGTTGAAACTCTTCATGATCTCATTGGACGAACACGTTGGTATTAGACAAGAATGAGTGATGCTCCTAAATACTTTGTAGTATTTTATACCACTTTAGAAACAGTAGCAATTTCCGGCCGGGAGTTTGGCCTAGTGGTTAAAGTGCTTGCCTAGCATGCACGAAAACCCGGGTTCGATTCCTCGTGTACCACATACATAGAAAAAAGCCAGAAGTAGTGCTGAGGCTCAAGTGGTAGAGCTCTAGCCTTGAGAAAGTCCAAGGACAGTGCTCAGGCCCTGAGCTCAAGCCCAGGACTGGCAAAAAAAAAAAAAGACACAGTAGCAATTTCCTTTCAAAGGATACCTAACTTTTAATAATACTTGATCAAAGGGCTCAGAATTTTGTATGTGTGTGTGCCAGTACTAGGGGCTTGAACTCAGAGCCTGGGCATTCTGTATCTTAACTTTTTTTCTACTTAAGGCTATCACTCTAACACTTGAGCCAAAGCTCCACTTTTGGCTTTTGGGAGGTTGATTAGAAATAGGAGTTTCAAGGATTTCAAATCTAGATCCTCAGATCGCAGTCTCTTGAGTGGCTAGGCATAAGCCACCGGTGTCTAACTGGGCTCGTAACTTTTATTTTGCACTAGAACATATAAATGTAGTAGCCAAAAGAGCTGCATTCCTAGCCCATGAGTAGAGATTTAAATTAGATAAAATAGAGATTTTTCAAATGTAAGAGACACAAAACTAGAATAGGGAAGAAGTGGGGCAGATCCATGTATTCAACATGGGACAGATTCTCAGAGTAGTAGACTGAATGAAGTCTAAGTTTTTTCCTAGGGCAAGAGGGACAGAAAATACCTTTCTGGGTATCCCTTGCTCAGAGGGGAAGGCACCACAGAACCCTTGAAAAGAGCAGTATAGGGCCGGGAGTTTGGCCTAGTGGTAGAGTGCTTGCCTAGCATGCACGAAGACCCGGGTTCGATTCTTTGGTACCACATACTTAGAAAAAGCCAGAAGTGGTGCTGAGGCTCAAGTGGTAGAGCTCTATCCTTGAGAAAAATCCAAGGACAGTGCTCAGGCCCTGAGCTTAAGCCCAAGACTGGAAAAAAAAAAAAAAAAAAGAAAAGAGCAGTGACTGTGAGTCATGGCTCTTGGTTCTAGATCTGGATTGCTTCTCCAGGTTTCACTTTCCTCCTCTGTACACTGAGTGAGATAAGGGGCTCCCAGAGACCATCCCAGCCATATGTGATATTCTTTGGCTCTAAGACTCAGAAAACTACCTGCTTCCAGGCTCTGTCTGTCACTATAGCTCAGGTCAGAAGGCAGTTTGGGTCAGGTGCCTGTAATCTAAACTACTAACGGGGCTAAGATTTGAAGATCACAGTTTGAAATGATGGGGGGAGGGGGTGGGAGGGGGAAGTCTGTAAGACTCTTACCTTTGATTAACCACCAGAAAACTGGAAGTGAGCTGGGGTTCAAAATGGCAGAGTGCTAGCCTTGAACAAAGGGGCTCAGAGAGTGTGCCCAGGCACTGAGCCCATCACACACACACACATACACACCGCCAAAATTAAAAAAAAAAAAAAAAAAGGTAGGTAGTTTAGTGCCTGGGCTTGGATGGGCAAAGAAACCAGCATGCAGCCCAGCTCCTCAGGAAGAAGCTGTCAAACACCAGCCAGATTCCCAGACTTAAAGCCGCCAAGTCATCTTCCTCTTCCTCATTGCTCTTCCACAGGATGGTGCTCTGCCCCGTCTGGAAGGGTTTGCCCACTCGTTGCCACCCTGAACTCAAGATGACTCATGCAACTTTGGGAGGAAGGGATGGCAGCCTAGGGCAGGAGGGCCAGGAGTGAGAAGGTCTCCCTGGGATGCCATGGTCAGGGGGTGGGGGCATGAAGCCCAGTCTCTGTTGGGAAGTCGATTGAGAACCATCTCCTTGGATCTCCCTACCCTACATGTTTCCTGAAGCCCTAAACTCTCACTACTAAACTGGCCTGACTTCTGAAGAGGAAGAGCTCAAGCTCAGAGTGAGAATGCCAGTATGGGAGCCTTAGTTTCCACACCTGTAGAAGGGGTTGATAATGCTTCCTCTACAATAGTAACAGTAAAACAACATGCATACAATTTGCACACATCCCATACAGGTGCAAACCCACATCAATGTTTGGTTTGTTGTTAGGAGTGGGCAGAGGTGGGAGAGAAGAAAGAGCACTGAATCAAGAATCAGCAGACCTAAGGTGCGAGAGCTGAGTGGCCTCTATTTTCTGTCTGCTCAAGATAAATCATAAATATTGCCTCTCCAAGCTACAGGGTTAACTGTACAGGTGTATAGATAAGCGAGAAGGAGGGCTGTGAAGTCAGAGGCAGTCAGTGGAAGGAAAAAAAATCAAATCCAAAATAAGCCAGGGTGAAATGAATAGAATTCTGTGTAAGAGTTTGTAATAGGAACCCAGACACCAGTGGCTCATGTCTGTAATCCTAGCTACTCAGGAAGCTGAGATCTGAGGATCTTGATACAAAGCTAGTCTTCAATTAACCAGCAAAATTCCAAACTGGAAGCATAGTTCACATAGTAGAGTGCCATCCATGAGCAAAACAAGCCAACCAAGCAATTGAGGGAGGTCCTGAGTTCAAGCCCCAGTATCAACCCCACACAATAAAGCTTATTACAGTGAACAACTATGTCTAACTCCTGATCCTTTCACTGGGATATACTTTGTCCTGAAGTTTCAGCTGTTTGTTTTCCTGAATACTTGCCTCAATCACTCAACAGATTTGGGGCTGTGGCTCAAGTTGTATCATGCTAGCCTTGAGCAAAAGAAGCTCAGGAGAGTGCCCAGGCTCTGAGTTCTAGCCCCAGGACTGCCAAAAAAAAAGTCAGAAATGGAGATGTGGTTTAAGTGGTAAAGTGATAGCCTTGAGAAAAAAGCTCAAAGCCCTGAGTTCATAGCCATAGTACAGAGAGAGAGAGAGAGAGAGAGAAAGAATGAATAAGCCAACTATCAGTCCCTAGCCTGTTCATACTGACAGGCTCTCCCGAAGCTTCATTAATTATAAAGGATGGCATGCACCCCCTTCCCTGAATTAGGAGTTCAGTGCTAAAATGGAAGATGTAAATTCGTTGAGTGAACCCTCTAGTTACTGGGAGGTGCTCAGGTGACACTGATGGTCTTGTGGAGCATTTTGGATGGCACCTGGCTTCCTAGAGCCATTGAGGCCTTTCCTACCTCTTTCTCTAGAGGCTGGGCCTGAGCATGGGTGAGGGAGGGGCAGAGTTGACTGGCAAGGGGCTGGAGGAGATGGTATGAGGGGACCTTTGCTGCCGAGGGAGACAGACTGGGCAGGTCCAGATGACCATCTCCAATTGGAAGGGGTTGGCATTTGGACACCGTGTGTGTCTCCAGGATTAGCCAGTAGGTCATGGAGTTGACTAGGAAACAGATTGTTTGAAGGCAGGGCCCAAGTGGCTGGGGGAGGCTAGAGGCCAGCGGGATTTCCTTCAGCTCCAGCCACTCTGGAGGGTGGGGCCGGATTGCTCTTGTTCACACAGGAATCTGCCTTTGTTTCCAGCCGGAGGGGAAATGCCATAAATCCTGCCCCCTTCCCGCCCTTCCAGCATCCGTGCCCAGGCGCTGGTCTTCCCAGGGCCTGTGACAGAGGCCCTCATACAAACTCTACTCCGCAATACCATCAACTCCAACAGGGCTGTGCCCCTTGTCCTCCTCCCTCCCTTCCCCCTGTGCCCCCTGGCACATGTGTACAGAATGAGAGTTCCAGGTGGCTCCACCAGCACCAGAGGTTGCCCAGAAGAAATAGTCACCAAGAAAGAGCTGGATTTAGATCTCATCGCTCTCCTTCCCTGTGAGGAACACAGCTCTTCACAGTCAAGGAAGAAACCCTGACAGTGCCAGCCAATGAGCAAAAGCAGCCTATGGAAGTCTCATTCTCAGACCAAAAAAAAAAAAAAAAGGAACAGCATCTAGAGTGGGTATCTGGTGGCTCATGCCTATAATCCCAGCTACTCAAGGGGTCAAGAGCTGAGAACCTTAATTCAAAAACAGCCCAGGCAGGAAAAGACTATAAAACTCTTATTTCCAATTAACTAGCAAAAAGCCAAAAATGGTGCTGTGGCTCAAGTGACAGAAAGCCAGTCCTTGGCAGAAAAGCTCAGGGACAGTTCCCAGGTCCTGAGTTCAAGCCATAGGACCAGCACAAACAAAATAAACAAGAAAGAAAGGAAGGAAAGAAGGAAGGAAGGAAAAAGAAAGAAAGAAGGAAAGAAAGAAAAAAAGAAAGATTATAAGGGAGGAAAGAGAGAAGAAAGAAAGAGAAAGAGATTGAGTTAACTAAATGAGAAGAGAGGAGTTGAGGACAAGGTTTGATTCCCCTCAGTACTCTAACTCCTGATCTAGAGAGTCAGATAAACTCTGGAACTTTAGCTTCAGTCACCAACGTAATATACAGCCAGGTACTGGTGGTTCAAACCTGCAACTCTAACTACCGAAGTAGCTGAGATTTAAGGATGATGGTCAGGAAAGTCCGTGACACCTATCTCCAGTTAACTAGCAAAATGCCAAAAGTGGAGATGTGGCTCAAGTGGTAAAGCACCAGCCTTGAGTGAAAAAGTCAAGTGAGAGTGAGAGGACTTGAGTTCAAGCCCCTTGTTTTGACTTTTGGTCAGAGCACCTATGTTCCTATGCGTGACCCCTCTGTGTCTGTGAGCCTGAAGATTCCTGGGTCCAAGTTTCGGGCCTAACGATCTGGAGCAGGAGTTCAGAGAACCTGTTGAGCCTGATTTCCACACCTACCCAGAGAGATACTACTACACTGAGAGTGCAAGGATAAAGGGGGACAGCCCAGACCCCTGCAGGAGTCCTGGCCAGCAATTGAAATATGACAGATGAAAAGATCCTGAGAGGTCAAAATAAAGACTGGCAGAGGGGCCGGGAGTTTGGCCTAGTGGTAGAGTGCGTGCCTAGCATGAACGAAGACCTGGGTTGGATTCCTCAGTATCCATACACAGAAAAAAAGCCAGAAGCGGTGCTGAGGCTCAAGTGGTAGAGCTCTAGCCTTGAGAAAGCCCAAGTCCAGGACTGGCAAAAAAAAAAAAAAAGACTGGCAGAGGTGGTCAGGAGGAGTCAGGGGCACGGGTATGGTTGGCTCTCTGTTTGGGGTGTGGACATTTATAGACATTTGAACAGTGTGCCAGCTGGAGAGGAGGGGATCCTGTCTGGGGCCCCCATATGAGGACCAATGAGTCTCCACCCTCTTTGACTTCTTCTGGCCTAACAGGAGTTTCCTGGGGGATACCCTGGAATTGCAGGGACACTCCCAGAGATGATCAAGACACTGTCAATATCCCACACCTTGGGAGAGTATGAATTTTGTTTCTTTTATTTGTACCCTTAACTGAGCCTTGTGTTAGGAATACAAACCTGTCTCTGTCCACACAGGGCTGTGAGGAAGGTCCCCTGGGAGCTACCTTGAGCCTGGCCAACTATCCTGAGGAGTAACAGAGCAGCTAATCCTGTAGGCTCACCTGTAGAGCTTCCGTTTGCTGAGGTGAGAATGGGAGCATGCTCACCATAACGCAGCTGGAACAATAGTCCAGACTGCAGTGGTAGATGGTGTAGGGGTAGGCTGAGCTGGGAGGCAGAGATATGCCAGAGCAGGTCAGGGAAAGCTTCTGGGATTCCTCTCCTCTCCCTCACTCTCCTCCTTCCCCTCTCTTTCTTTCCATCCATCCTTCCTTCCTTCTTTCCTTCCTCCCTTTCTTCCTTCCCTTCCACCTTCCCTCCCTCCCTCCCTTCCTGCCTGCCTGCCTGCCTTCCTTCTTTTCCCTTTCCTTTCTTTCTCTGGTACTCAGGGCCTTTCCCTTGCTTATTTGGAGCTCTACCACTTAAGTCACATCTCCATTGCTGCTTTTGCTGATTATTTTGGAGATAAGAACCTCAGGGATATTTCCTCCTGGTCTGACTTCAAACCATGATCCTCCAGATCTCAGCCTCCTGAGTAGCTAGGATTACAGGAGTGAGCTATGTGCAGATAAATATGTTTACATCTTAGAACCATAGAAAAGGCCATGGGGTTTGGTAACATATCCTCCTGCTCCTCTGTGGTGCTGTCTAGGGATGTTTCCTTGCCTCTGGTTCCCCCAGATAATAGACGGCTAATTGTCTACTTGTGCCAGGGACTGTTCAGTAGCTACCTCTTTTAGGCCTCACAAGAACCCTGGAAAGTAGCAGTTGTTATACACGATCATCATTTGATGCTGCAAATAAGGAGATAGAGGCTGGGAGAGGCAGGGCTAGGACTCACAGCAAGGACTGCCGATGCTAACGTCCTAGGTTGGTGGCCTCTCTGTGGCCTATGTTCTGCATGACCAGGGACTGTATGGATTTCTGCATATCTGCTGATAGGGACCAAAGAATGAAAGCCTTAGGAGCTGGAATGAGGGTAGAGACCTGAGGAGTCCCAGGAACAGGCAGAGCAAGGGCATACCTGAGGCTCTTCTCCCTTCCCTGTGCTCAGCCTGAATGACTCTGGAAGGAGAACAGGCTGTGCTTAGGAGCTGTTTTGGATTAGAGAGAAACAGGTTGGCCTAGACCTTGAGAAAGGTCTAGGGTTTCCAGATGCCAGGGAGTTGGCTAGGCATTGAGATGGAGAGATGGGAGCCAGGTGGAAAGGCTCCCTCTGCTGGAAAACATTGTCCATTTAGCCTCTGACCTTAGATTCAGCCCAACCCAGGAGAGAGAAAGAGAGAGTGTGTGTGGGTGTGTAGAGATGCCAGGATCATTCCCAAGCAGGTGGAAAGTAGGAAGAACAGGTTCAAAGAATCATCAGAGAGAGAACTCGGCACTAGTGGCTCAAGCCTATAATCTTAGCTATTCTGATGAAGGCTAAGATTTGAGGATCCAGGTTCAAAGCTAGCTTGGACAGAAAGGTCTGTGAGATTTCATTTTCAATTAACCAGCACAAAGTCAAAAATGTAAGTGTAGCTTACATGGCAAAACAGCAGCCTTGAGTGGAAAATGTAAGGAAAAGCATTTGGGCCTGATTTTTAATCCCTGGTATCAACACAAAAAGAAAAAGAAATGAAAGAAGAGGGAAGAAAGAGGAGGAAGGGGGAAGAGAAGAGAAGGAGAAGGAGGAGGAGGAGGTCTGTGAATGTGATTTAGGGGTAGAGTACTTGTCTAGCTTGCATGAAGCCCGAGGTTCAATTCTTCAGTATCACATAAGCAGAAAAGGCCAGAAGTAGTCCCGTGGCTCAACTGGTAGAGTGGAGGAGGGGAAGGAAGAGGAGGAGGAGGAGGAGGAGGAGGAGGAGGAGGAGGAGGAGGAGGAGGAGGAGGAGAGGAGGAGGAGGAGGAAAGAATTGTTATTATTACTATTATTATTATTGTTGGAGGAAGCCCAGCTGTGGGCAGAGGCTTTGATGGTTTCAAGTTCCAATGGCTCCTTATGCACTGATGACATTGTGCTAGTCAGTTAACTGTCCCAGCCTAGGTTTCCTTGTGCTAAGGTAGGAAATCTTCCTGATTTCCTGCTGGAATCATAGGTGTGTTCAATTGCACCTGGCCTTCTCTGCTTGTTTAACTTTACAAATACATGATCACAGCCAAGCACTGGTAGCTCACCTCTCTAATCCTAGCTACCCAGGAGGCTGAGATTTGAAGACCACAGTTTGGAACCAGCCCAAGAAGGCAAGTTCCATGAGACACTTATCTCCAGTTAACCACCAAAAAGCCAGAAGTGGAGCTGTGGCTCAAGTGGTAGAGCTCCAGCCTTGAGAAAACAACAATAAAACCAAGCCGGAATGCAAGGCCTGGGTGGAAGAAATGACACTGATCAAGATGCATTGCACTGGTAACCTGACTAAGGGAACTGTAACTTCTTTCTATAACTACTATCAGTAATGTTTTTTAAAAAAAAGATTATGAGGCCTTGAGTCCAAGCCCCAGTAGTGGCACACCTCTCTCTCTCTCTCTCTCTCTCTCTCTCTCTCTCTCTCTCTCTCTCTCTCTCTCTCTCTCTCTCTCTCTCCCTCTCTCTCTCTCTCTCTATCACACACACACACACACACACACACACACACACACACACGCACCACAGGTCAAATGTATACTCATAAAAGGCTTCCTTCCCACCCTGATCAGCTGTTTAGTGTTTTTCCAGAAAAAAAAAACCCAGCTGCTTCTTTTCAGAGTTGTTCCAAGGAGACAGTAAGATTAATGCTATGGGGCCATGTCTTGGGGTGATCTTGATCTCTGCCAGCTTCTCGTGTGGGGCCCGAACGCTTCTGTTCACTCTGTGAAGTTGGAATTCTCAGGATTTGGGGAAGGGCCAAATGCCTCAAGGAATATAGGAAGCACCTTTAAGTATATTGATTATGGGACGGGGAGCTTGGCCTAGTGGTTAAAGTGCTTGCCTAGCATGCATGAAGACCCGGGTTCGATTCCTTGGTACCACATACATACAAAAAAAGCTGGAAGTGGTGCTGAGGCTCAAGTGGTAGAGCTCTAGCCTTGAGAAAGTCCAAGGACAGTGCTCAGGCCCTGAGCTCAAACCCAGGACTGGCAAAAAAAAAAAAAGTATATTGATTATGATTATTATGAATGTTCAAGTAAATATATTTCTGCAATGAACATGTGGAGGGAAAGAATCATAACTCGTGAGTCAAGTTCCAAAACAGCTACTAAATGTCCCTTCATGGATATGTCAGATCACTTGGTAGTTATCTCACCATCAGGTCATTTAAGGGAGGGAGCAGGGGGGGTATTTACAAGGGGTGTCTCATTCTTTTCTCTTTTCTTTCCTTTGTTTCTGTCTCTTTTCTATTTTGTGTGTGTGTGTGTGTGTGTGTGTGTGTGTGTGTGTGTGTGTGTACTGGTCCTGGGGCTTGAACTCAGGATCTGGGAGCAGTTTCTGAACACCTTTGCTCCAGACTTAGCACTCTACCACTGGCGTGATAGTTCCACTTCCAAGTTTTTTGGTAGTTAATTGGAGATGAGTCTCAGACTTTCTTGCCCAGACTGGCTTCAACTCATGATCCTCAGACTTCAGCATCCTATGCGTAGTTTAGGGTCACAGGTGTGGGCCATTGGTGCCAGTCTGTCGTCTCTTTTCTGACAGATGGTCTTACTATCTTGTCCAAGATTAGCCTTAAACTCAGCTCCAAGTGATCCGCCCACCTCAGTCCCCTGAGTATCTAGGATGAGAGGAAGTAGAACACCACGTCCAGTTAATATACTACTGACAGTTGGGCCAGAATCTATGAAACAAGACATCAACCTATAAAAGATTGATAAATAAGAGCCAGGAGTTTGGCCTAGAATAGAGTGCTTGCCTAGCATTCACAAAACCCTGGGTTCAATTCCTTGGTACCATAGACACAGAAAAAGCCAGAGTGGTGCTATGGCTCAAGTGGTAGAGCACTAGCCTTGAGAAAATTCAAGACCCTAGGTTCAAGCCCCAGGGGGGGAAAAAAAAGATAAATTGCAATTTTTTTTCCTGGTCAGTCATGAGACTTGAACTCTGGGCCTTGTGCACTGTCCCTGAGCTCTTCAGCTCAAGGCTACCACCCTACCTCTTGAGCCACAGCACCACTTTTGGTTTTCTAGTGGTTAATTGGAGATTAGAGTCTCACAGACTTTAGTGCCCAGACTGGCTTTGAACCTCAATCCTCAGATCTCAGCCTCCTGAGTAGCTAAGACTACAGGTGTGAACCACTATGATTTTTATTTGGTGGGTCATGGGCTTGAACTCTGGGCCTGGGCACTGTCCCTGAGCTCTTCAACTCAAGGCTACCACCCTAACCCTGGAGCCACAGCCCCACTTCCTGTTTTCTAGTGATTAATTGGAGATAAGATTCTCTCGTTCATGTTCGTTCTTTTGTGTCCGGGCTGGCTTTGAACCTCAATCCTAAAATCTTCGCCTTCTGAGTAGCTAGGATTACAGGCATGAATCACCATGCCGGCCTCGGCAGCACATTTTTTTTTTGGACAGAAAAAATAAAGACTACTATATTTTTACTTCCAGATAGGAACTGATCTTCTTCCTTCCTGGATTTTTCTTCCAGTGACTGGCAATAAAGCTCTTTATTTCTTGCTTTGATCCAGTCTGTGAGCTTACTCTTTCAGTAGTTAAATAAATCTTGGTACTCTATATTGTATTTGTCATGCTTGTTTATTTATTTGTTTACTTATTTATTTATCTATTTGCTATTTGTCCTGGGGTTTGATTTCCTGGGCCTAGATGCTATTCTTGAGCTCTTGTGCTCAAGGCTAGTGTTCTATTACTTGAGACACAGTACCACTTCCCAGCTTTTGGTGGTTATTTAGAGATAAAAGTCTTACCAACTTTTCTATCTAGCTTTGTTTTAAACAGAGAGCCTCAGATCTCAGCCATTGGTACCCAGCCTTCGCGTTTATTTTTGTGGAAAAGTTTATTTGACAAACAACATTTTTGTCACTTTTCAGTTATTTTAATGTAATGAATCATTTTTTTTTACCAGTTCTGAGGCTTACACTCAGGGCCTGAGCACTATCCTTGAGCTTACACTCTACCACCTGAGCCACAGCACCACTTCCAGCTTTTTCTGTGTATGTGGTACTGAGGAATCAAACTCAGGGTTTCATGCATGCTAGGCAAGTACTTTACCACTAGGCCATGCTCCAGCCCTTATGCAATGAATCTTAAGGCTCACTTTTAATTCGAATGTAAATAGCTTCCTTCTATAGAGAATACAGCTTCTATAGAGCTTCTCTGTAGAGAATACAGGTCACCGAGCATGTATGGGTAATTACCCCATGTACAATGCAGCCCATCCCCAGTGGGTGGACACTCAGGTGGGTTCACTGTGTTACTGATAGGATGACTCCATAGCCTTGGAAGTAGATTTCCTCCAGCAGAGAACTGGATAGGACATTAGAAGAGGCTGTAGGCAAAAAAAAAAGGAGTCTAGGCAAGAGCCTGACCAACCTGCCTTGGCCTATCCCATCTTCCCTTGATTCTGTGCACACCTAGCCTCCTCCTGCTGCCTCCTTCTTATCATTCTGAGCTCTTGATATGGCCAGAGTGGAAGCGCCAGACTTTGATAGCCCACGGATCTGGGCATCGATGGGCATTGGCTAGGGGATGAATGTGCCTTGGAGAGGAGGATCTTGGGGACTTGAAACTTTTTGCTGGTGCTGTTCCTGGGCTGTAACCACTTCGAGAGAATTCCCGGAGGACTCTGGTAGGGGACAAAGGCTCTGGGGCCAGGGACTTGCTGAGGAGGTTGCGGTGCTGGGGCAGGGGGAGGGGCAGTCCCCAGCAGCTCTGGCACAGACTTGCTTCTGGTGCCCAGGGCAGGTGGTTGGTCAGGGCAGAGTGTATGGCAGGCAGTGGTGAGGAAGGGACTGGCTAGGCCTGTGGTGACGGTGACAAGGTGGTCTAGGACACCCCCTTCCTGAGGAGGCTGGGCAAAAGAGGAGTTCATTGAGGCCTGAAGCCTTTCTAGAAGGGATGGGGAAGCCTGACCCTGGGCCTGGGCCTGGGCCACGAGCCCTGGCAAGGGCGGCCACTCTGGCTGGTAGTGCTGGCTGAGCTGCTCAGCTCTGGGTCTCCTTAGCAGCTGCCGGATCCTCTGCGCTGTGTCAAAGCTGTCAGTCAGGACAGCCCACTCCAGGGCGGTCTTGCCCCTAACAGGATCCACGGAGGTCAAATCAGCACCTAGAAAAAGGCACAGGGCAACACGGTGGTTAACATAGGGAGTGGTGGCCAGGGGCCACTGGCTCATGAAGGTAGTTTGAGCTAATCAGGAGGCTATGACCCCAGTCGGCCCGGGCAGGAAAGCTCAACTACCAAAAAGCTGGAAACAGAGGTGTGGCTCAAGTAGTAGAGCACTAGCCTTGAGCAAAAGTAGCTCAGGGACAGTACCCAGGCCTTAAGTTCGAGCCCCAGGGCTGACACTAGGGAAGGAAAAAAATAGGAAGTGGTGATTTGTGAAAGGAAAATTGACTCACATTAAATTCAAAAACAAAGATTCTAGCTTTGGAAGACTACTGCAGCCTTCTGCATAGGAGAGAAGAGGCTGGCGTACAGAAGGGAGAAAACTTCAGAGAGACAAATGGGAGCTTCTGAGTCATGGAGCCCCCAGGAGTAGAGTGCAGGTTGCCCAGGACAGGGAGAGGCTGTGCTCTCTGGGAGGTCAGCTGGTCTCCTCTCTTGGTTTTTCTCTTCATCCCCCTTTAATCCTGGGCAGGCCAGGTGTCAGTGGTTCATGCCTGTAATCTCAGCTACTTAAGAGGCTATCTCAGTTCAAAGCCAGCCCAGAGAGGAAAAGTCCGTGAACCTCCTATCTCCAACTAACTACCTAAAAGTTGGAAATGAAGTGTGGTACAAGAAGTAGAACTCATAGCCTTGAGTAAAAAAGCTAAGGAACAGTGCTCAGGCCTTGGGTTCAAGCCCCAGCACTGGCTTGTGCACGGGGGCAGAGTCCAACCCGGAGGGGGCCAGCACACTCCATAATGGTGAGAGAGAGAAGTCATCCGCTTAGGATGGCTCAGCCAGTGGCAGGGCAGGAATCTGATTCCAGGTCCTAGCCCTTTCTTGTTTTCAAGTGTTTTCCTTTTCTTTTTGCCAGGGCTTGAATGCTAGGCCTGAGTGCTGGTTCTGAGCTTCTTTTCCTCAAAGCTAGCACTCTACCACTAGAGCCACAGTTCCACTTTCAGATTTTTTTATGTGATTAATAGGAGATAATACAAGATGAGACTAAATGGAATGAACTCTAGGATATGGAAACAAGAGGTTATCTTTGTGATTGTTGCTCATAATGTACTAAGTGAAGTTATTTCTTTTCTCCTTTTGTCCACTTATGGTTAATCTCATGTGGTTACTGTATCTGACTTTGTTACCTGGAATATTGTATATATGTTTATTGTTTATTTGAAATAGGGTGGGGAAGGGGGAAAACAAGATGATTGGTGGGAGGGTGTAGGAGGAGGGGAAGGGGGTCAAAAACATGAAAATGGGTATCAAGGTTTGAGAAATAATGTACCCATTACCTGACAAAAGTAGCTGTAACCCCTCTATACATTATCCTGACAATAAAATGCAATTTAAAAAAAAAAAAAAAGTCTGAGGAACTTTCCTTCCCTCAGGCTGGCTTCAAAAGGTGATTCTCAGATCTCATTCAGAAGTCACTACACCTGGCCTTGTGTTCCCTTCCAAGCTTTCCCGAGATCCACAAACTTCAGACTAGATTGAGAGAAAGAACCCAATCTTCCAGGAAGCCTCTCTTCCAGGAAGGGGGCCTAGATTGACATTCCAAGTCCCTGCGTCTGAATGATGGTTGCCTTAGGGTCTGGAGGGGAGACTGAACAGAGGGACTGTAGGCCACAAATTCAGAGTCCACGACCCATGTACCTGCCATGAGGAGGGCAGCCACACATTCAGGACGGTCCTGCACTGCTGCCTTCATCAGGGCGGTGAATCCCCGCTGGTCCCTGCGCTCCAAGTCCAGGCCCGAGTAGTAGTTGAGCAGGAAAGTCATGAGAGGGGCGTGGCCTGTGGGGCAGGAAGGGAGGGGTGTGGTTCCCCAGGCCAGGAGGTGCTGAAGCCTCACAGCCACCCTCCATCCCACACAGCAGGGCCTGAGGTGGGACAATCTCATGCCAGGTCCTGATTGGGGTGGGGGGAATATACACAGTGGGTGGGGGCAGCCTCGAACCTGCCTGGGCAGCCAGCATGAGGGCCGTGTTCCCTTCTTTATCCTGATGGTTCACATCAAGGTAAGGACAGCGGCTCAGCAGGATCACAACACTTGCAAAGCCTCGGTAGCAGGCGACCATGAGGCCTGTCTGGGGGGAGGGGCAGCTGAGTCCCTGATTTCCTCTAGGGCCTCTCTAAGAACTTCCTGTGCCCTCTAAACCCACATCTGCCTCAAAGTGGTCCCAACCCCCTTCTCCCTTTGGGCACCCCCTTCCCCACAGTGGAGAGTGACCTTGAAATTCTCAGGGCCCATCAGACCAATATAGCCTGGTAGGAAGACCCAGCTGCCCCCAGCTGTTTCCAGCTGCCTGGGGGAAGCCCCTGGTGATACCTCACCCTTCCATTGCTGTCCACATGGGCGGCCTGCTCTGGGGAGACCCCAGCATCCAGCAAAGCTTGGAGTTGAGCAACATCATTGTGGACACAGGCCCAGTACAGGGCTCCCAGCCCGCTGCCAGGAGCCTGGGTGTCTTCTCTGGAGCAGAATGGTGTCTCAGCCATGCCCAGCCCCTCCGCTTCCAGTCTGGGGCCTGTGAGTCCCTCCTCATGTGGCTGGCAGCTGTAACAGAGTGGACAGGTGAATTCTGGGCATGGGTCCCAGGCACCAGGCGAGGTGGACAGGCTGGACCTAGAGTGTGGTAGAGGGACACTGTGAAGCAGGACCCCAGGGAGGCTCCCATAAGGAGTTATTTTTCTCTCCCCATCCTTACCTGGACTCCAGGGTCTCTAAGCGTAAGCTCTTGCTGGGCGCCAGTGGCTCACACCTGTAACCCTAGCTACTCAAGAGGCTGTGATCTAAGGATCACAGTTTGAAGCCAACCCAAGGAAGGAACGTCTGTGAGACTCTGATCTCCGATTGACCTCCAAAAGGCCACTAGCTTTGAGCAATGAAGTTGGGGGTCAGCCCCTAGGCCCTGGACTCAAGCCCCAGCACTGGATACAAAAAGAAAAAGAAAAAAAGTAAGGTCTTACCTCCCAGCACACTTGCTTAGTTGCAGAAGCACCTGCAAAAGCAGGTGACAGATGGCTAGACTTCGAGAAAACACTGCCGCAAACACCTTGGGGCTGAGCTGGGTCAAGCTGGTTAAGAAGGGATTGGAGACCAGGAGGGGCTGGTGTTGTCTAGAACCAACCAACACAGGGCCCCAAGGTCCTGCCCGGCTGCTACTCCAATCCACTGATCAGAGGACCAGCCTCTATCTAGTGCTTACCTCTTCCTCCAAGACCTGCCAGTTGCTCTCCAGAGCACAGCCTTCAAAGCAGGGAAAGGCTACACAGGCTAAGAGCCAGAGGTCTCCTCCCCTCTGGTTGAGCAGGCCTGGAGTGAGAGGGAGAGGAGAGGCACTGGAGGTTCATTAAATATGGCTACAACACTTGGGACGATGGAGGAAGGGACACTCAGCAGTTATCTGGACCTATGTTTTGGCATTCTGGAGAGATCAAAACATGTAAAATTGCTTTGCACTGGTAGCTCATACCTGTAATCCTAGCTGCTCAGGGGGCCAAGATCTGAAGATCAAGGTTGGAAGCCAGTCCAGACAGGAAAGTTAATGCAAATGTTATCTCCAATTAGCCAGCAAAAAGCTGCAAGTGACAGAGTACTCACTAAGCTTGAGTGAAAAAGCTCAGGGACAGTGCCAGAACCTGAGTTCAAGCCCTAGAACACTCTCTCTCTGTCTCTCTTGTCTCTCTTGTCTCTCTCTCTCCTCTCTCTCTCTCTCTCTCTCTCTCTCTCTCTCTCTCTCTCTCTCTCACACACACACACACACACACACACTCACACACATACACCTATCAAATTAGGAATTAGGGCTGGAGGCATGACTCAGTGAGTGCCTACCTGATTCAAAACCTAGTACTGGTCCCCTGGGAAAAAAATATAGGAATTATGACGTATTAAATGTAATGGATTCATTTCAGGGTGCTAATAAACAGGAAATTCTTGAATTATTTATTAATGTAACAATAGCTCAGTGCCAGTGGCTCACATCTCTAATCCTAACTACTTAAAAGGCTGAAATGTAAAGGATCATAGTTCAAAGCTAGTCCAGGCAGAAAAGTCTGCAAGACTTTTTAGAAGCATGCCTCAAATGGTAAGTGCCAGCCTAGCGACTATTAAGCTCTAAGTTCAAACCCTATTACCAGTAAAACAAACAGAAAAAGACTACTTAATAATATAATAATAATATAGGATTGTTGCTAAATTATTCCTTGCTCGGATTTTTAATTTTTTTGTATTTTTTTTTTGCCAGTCCTGGAATTGAACTCAGAGCCTGTCCTCAGGCTTTCTCAAGGCTAGAGCTCTACCACTTGAGCCATAGCACCACTTCCGATTTTTTCTATGTATGTAGTACCAAGGAGTTGAATCTGTGTCTTTGTGCATGCTAGGCAAGCACTCTTCCACTAGGCCAAACAAACTCCCAGTCTATTTTGTGTGTGTGTGTGTGTGTGTGTGTGTGTGTGTGTGTGTGTGTGTGTGTGTGTATTTTTGAGACAGAGTCTTGCTTATGTATTCCAGTCTGGCCTTGAACTCATGATTTTCCTGCCTGAGTTCTGGGATTACAAAATGTGCCACTAAACCCAGTTTATGTATATGTCTTTAAGCAACATGTTATGAAGTGTGCCCTGTTGTTCTTTCTGTGTGTGTACTTCACTTAGTGCTGTGTTTAAGAACTGCCCTGGTTCTGGGGGTCATGTAGCAGTTCAGAACACTTCTGCTTGTGAGTACTGGAAGCTAACTTCAGTAATGAGCTGTCTTGTCTTGGGCTAGCTGCTCAGCACCCATTGAAAGCTGCTATGAGCATTTCTTCTGAACTACAGAAGCTGACAAACTAAACAGCAATTCCTAGAGTCCCTGAACTGGGAATCTGTGGTGTAGTCTCTGATTGTGTGCAAGGCACACAAGTATAGAGCAGAGCCATGAAGCATAGGCGCCATCCACTCAGCTGTCACAGACTTGACAGCAGCAGGCGAGCTCTGGGAGCAGCTTCCTGATACATCAGCTTCCCATAATAGTCTTTCTGTTGATTTCTCAATCACAGGCAGGGGTCATGTGACCTCTGAGGTCACATGACCTTCAGAGCTGAGAGTTGCTCCTGATCTGAAGCCTGATTTTTCTAATCCTTTCTATTTAAACTAGTCAGATGTATTTCTGTTCTCTGCAACTGAACTGTGACACATGTGGCTTAAGAAAGAAGGGGTTATTTTTTATACACATGAGATACAAGTTCAAGGCTAGTAAACTATTGTTAGTTAAGCAATTTGATTGTGTCAGGGCCTTTTTTGGATTCTTTTACTTTTCTTCTTAGTCACAAGATGGTTGCTGTACCCCTTGCAATCACAGGAAAATGTCTTGAAGACATGCTATGGAATTCTAAGTGGCATTTAGGAGAGATCTGTCAGATTATATGTGAATCTTTTCTGATTAGCAGACTCAATGTCTATCCATAAACCCCCTTCTCTCCAGTCACCTTTCAGCTTGGTGTGGTCAGGAAAATGCAAGCATGGGTTGAGGGGTAGGAAAATCTTTGCTCCCTTGATAAAAGATGAAGGAACACATTTTTTTCTTTTTTTCTCCCTTCTTTTCCTCTTACTGCTAGAATCTGATGTATGTGTGTGTGTGTGTGTGTGTGTGTGTGTGTGTGTGTGTGTGTGTGTGTGCGCGCACATGCGCACTGGGTACTTGAACTCAGGGCCTGATGTTCTGACTTAATTCTTTTTCTCATAGCTAGTACTCTATCACTTGAGCCATGCCTCCAGTCTACCTTTTGTGCTGATTACTAGGAGACGGAGTCTCTTAGACGTTTCTGCCAAGGTTGGCTTTGAACCTTGATCAGAAGATCTCAGCCTTCTGAGTGGCTGGGAATATTGCATCAGCCACTAGGCATGAGCCTAGTCATTTTTGTTGATTTAGCAAAATTTCTTGGTAAGGCTGGAGGTGCAGGTTAGTATTAGCATACATGCTTAGCATTCCCTAGGCCTGAGGCTCAATACCCTGCATGAACTCCAAAAAGGTTCTTGGTCACTCTTTTTCTTTTTGGAGGTACTTGAATTTAAACTCAGTTGCTCTATCACTTGAGCCATGCCCAACGTTTTGTTTTCCTGATAGGAGTTTACATTTTTTCTAGGCCTGCCTGGACTTCAGGCCTCCTATTTATACTTCCCATGTAGCTGAGAAAACAGATGCCTACTGGTATATCCAATTAGTGGTTGAGATGGGGTCCCAGAAGCTCTTTATCTAGGCTAAACCTCAACCTTCCTGATATCTGTGCTCTAAATAGCTGAGATTACAGGTGTGAGCCAGCATGCTGGGCTTTGGCCATGCATTGTAGTTTCCTATTCCCAACAGCTTGGTTTTTGTTTTATGAGACAAGGTCTCAAATCAGGGCCTAAGCCCAGTCCTTGAGATTTCTCACCTAGCACTCTACCACTTGAGCCACAGCACCACTTTGGCCTTTTCTGTTTATGTGGTAGCAAGGAATGGAACCCAGGGTTTTGTGCATGCTAGGCAAGCGCTCTACCACGAGGCTACACTCCCAGCCCAGAACCATGGCTTTGTAAATATAATTGTATTGTTATTATTAAGGAGTTGTATAGTGGGGTTATAATTCCGTAAGTCAGGTAATTAGTACAATTCTTCTTGGACAATGTCACCTCTTTCTTTGCTTTTCCCCAGCTTCCTCCTTCCATCCCCGCCCACAGTTGCGTCGTTTATTTCCTGCCTAGTATATATTGACTACCATTACTTCATTTGTGCACTGTCTCTCCCTCCATTGAACATGACCATTTTATACCCTTCATTGGACTGGGGACCTTGTGAGTCCCTTTTGTATGCAATGACTTTTGTTGACTAGAAACTATTCATTTTCCCTGGGAAATTATACTAGAAATTTTTCATGGCTCAACTGAAGGTTATGAAAACTATGTCAGAAATTTATTGCTGGGTGCCAATGGCTCATGTTTGTAATCCTGTCTACTCGGGATTCTAAGATCTGAGGATCGTGCTTCACTTGACCTATGGATCAAGTGGTAGAGTATTAGCAATGAGAGAAAAAGCTAAGGGACAATACCCAGGCCCTTGAGTTCAAGCCCTAGTACTGGCATAAGATATAAAGGAAAGAATGAAAGAAGGAATGGAAGGAAGAAAGAAAGGAAGGAGAGAAAGAGGTGAGATAACACTTCTCAATATTGGCTGCATGGTGTAATGGCTTAAGGGCTTTTTGGAGGTAGTGATACCTAGAACCCTGTCAGAGAGTTTGAGTTATTGGTTTGGGCCACAGCCTGTGTTATGTGATTTTGAAAATCTCTCCATGTGATTCTAATGTGCAGCCAGAGTTGAAAACCCCTGCATAGACCTGCTCAGTAAAACCTGCCTGGGGGAGGGGGACTGAAGGAGAGGGGAGAGGGGGGAGTCTGATCATGTCAAAATGAAACTCCCTTGTACAAATAACTAGTTACTGCTAATAAAACTGTGGGAAAGGGCCAGGAGTTTGGTTTAGTGGTACAGTGCTTGCCTAGTGTGCATGAAGCCCTGGATTCAATTCCCTAGTACCACATACACAGAAAAAGCCAGAAGTGGTGCTGTGGCTCAAGTGGCAGAGCACTAGCCTTGAGCAAAATGTGTCTAAGGACAGTGACCAAGCCCTGAGTTCAAGCCCTGGGACTGGCAAGAAAAAAAGCTGTGAGCAAAAAATTACCTAATTTAAAGGCAGCAAATAGGAAAAGGGGACCCTCATATTTTGCTTTTTAAACGTATACATTGGAATCTTTCACCATGATCATGATTACTTGCTAGCTAATGATGAAAGAAAAAAAAAATCAGGGCCGGGAGTTTGGCCTAGTGGTTAAAATGCTTGCCTAGCATGAATGAACACCTGGGTTCGATTCCTCGTTACCACATACATAGAAAAAAGCCAGAAGTGGTGCTGAGGCTCAAGTGGTAGAGCTCTAGCCTTGAGAAAGTCCAAGGACAGTGCTCAGGCCCTGAGCTCAAGCCCAGGACTGGCAAAAAAAATAAAAATAAAAAATAAATCAGAAGGATTCCTTTGCTCGATTCCTCCTTTTTTCTAGCACACTCTCCAGCACACGGGGCTCATCATGCCTTCTTGTCCCCTCCCTGTTTTTCATCACTTCTCCCCTCCCCTGCCCTCCTTTTTTGTTACTGTTGCTGGTGTTGCTGTTAGGGATTGGACCCAGAACTTTGCTCAGGCTCAGGACATGCTCTGAAATCCACTGAACACCTTCCATAACTATGAATTAATAACTAGCTATACATTTTGGCTCTTGTGCTCTCCATACAAGTTGTCATTGTCCTTCTTCTTGGCTGATTTCCTTACCTTGGTCCTCTGGGTTTGTGGCATCCGGCAGTGTGGTCCAGTCAATTAATCAGAGTTCCCCGCCGCTCTCTGTAAACCTAGAGAGGAATGAATGTCAGGAGACAGGAACATTTCAATCTGTGCTAAGAACCCCAAGGACACCTTGTTAGATGAAAGGGGATTTTTACATCTTGCTTTTCAAATTCTTTTCCCAAGCCTAGAGAAGCTACTTACTTCTGGGCCAAAGGCTTTGTTTTTGCAAAGCCACTCTCAGCCAGCAGGTGGCAACCACGAGCAGGAATTGGGAGCACATCCCAACTCCACCCACCAGGCTAAACCAAGGGATGCCAGGATCATATAGGGGCAGGGCTTGGCTGGTGGCAGGTGTGAGGGGGAAGGGGGAGGAATTTCCTTTTCTGTATGTGCCAGTCCTAGGGCGTAAACTCAGAGCCTGGGAGCTCTCCCTTTGCTTTTTTGCTTCAGGCTAGTGCTCTACCATTTGAACCACAGTTCCACTGATGGCTTTTTGATGGGTAATTGGATAAAAGTCTCATGGACTTTCCTGCCTGGGGTTGGCTTTGAACCATGATCCTCAGATGTCAGCCTAGTCTGAGTGACTAGGATTATAGGTATGACCACCAGCCCATGGCCTCCATATGATCCTTAAGGATAAGAAGAGAGCTGTGTACTGGTGGCTCACACCTGTATTCCTAGCTACTCAGGAAGCTGAGGATCACAATTCAAAGCCAGCCCTAGGATGAAGGTCTGTGAGGCTCTTATCTCCAATGAACCTACCAGAAAACCAGAAGTGGCCTGTGGCTCTGCCCCGGCCTGCAGGGTAGTCAACTAGAGCTCGAGGAGGAGTAGACCTGAATGAGAGAGACAAACCAGACACAAGGAGGGAGACCAGGACAGTATTCTGATCAAGGTCTCAATCTTTATTTTTGCATAGAAGAATATATACGTTTAGCAGAAAGGTGATATTGCTTAGTAACCATCTCTATACAACATGTACCTGAAACAAACCTGGGGAGGGGGTCAGGAGGTGGTCAAACTGTTTGCCAAACAGGATACATAAATCAAGTTCTTTCTGCTTACAGAATATTGCAGTTGGGTCATCATGGAAGGGGTAGTGGAAACAATAAGCAATTCCTTCATGTTACAGAGTCTTACAGTTACTAAGTTCTTTCAGCTATTATTAAGTTCTTTCATCTTACAGAAACTTATAGTTTCTGGATGTCATAGCAACAGCTGTTTGGTTCCCAGCATGGCTCAAGTGGTAGATCACTAGCCTTGAGCTGAAGAGCTCAGGGACAGGGCCCAGGCTAGGCCCAGAGTTCAAACCCTCCAACAACAACAACAACAACAAAAAAGTAAAGGAATATTATAGATTCTCCTGAGCTGTGACCGAAGCTCAACCTGTGCCAAGTTCTGTTTCTTTTCAGTATGGCCGTGTGTGTATGTGTGTGTTACCAGTCCTGGTGCTTGAACTTGGGTCTGGGCATTGTCCTTGGGCTTTCTCAAGGCTAATGCTCTATCCTGAGCCACAGCACCACTTCCAGCTTTTTCTGTGTATGTGGTACCAAGGAAATGAACCCAGGGCATGCTAGGCAATCACTGTGCCACTAGGCCACACTCCTGGCCCCTGTGGCCCTATGTTGTTAGTCCCCTTTCTACCTGTCTTCATGTTCTGTCCAACATCTAACCTTCTCATGTCACTGTCTGGCTCTCTATCTCTGTCCCTCTCTTTCTCTTTCAGGCCCTGATGATACCATATGATATGAAGCCTGTCTCACTCCATCTCCTGCCCTCTCATCCTCTGGCATGGGATTCTGCACAATTCTTAACTTGTGCAGTTCAATCAGAACAGTCTACAGAAAGGGTTAACCAGTTTCATTGGGAGAACAGATCACTTTGACTTTAGGGTGTGTGCGTGCGTATGCGAGTGCTCGCGGGTACGTGTGTGTGTGTGTGTGTGTGTGTGTGTGTGTGTGTGTGTGTGTATGCATATATGTGAGTACTGGGGCTAAGACTCAGGGTCTGAGCTCTGTCCCTTATTCTTTTTCTCAAGGCTGCTGTTCTACCATTGAGCTACAGTTCCATTTAGGGTATTTTGCTAGTTAACTGGCAATAAGAGTCTCACAGACATCCCTGCCCAAGGATAGCTTCAAACCAGATGCTCCCGTCTTAGCTAGAATTACAGGTGTGAGCCACTGGCATCTTGTTATATATCTCCCACTGAGCTTTGAACTTCCACTTCAACCTCCAACCTATGCCTCCCAAATGCAGGAATTATAGTACATGCCACCATACACCAGGCCAGGGAACTGTCATATGTAAAGAACTAAACTTACTGTCATTTCATCCTTTTCTTCTGGATGTTTTTCCAAGGGTAGCTGGTCTCTACTCCCAGCCTGCAGGCTTGGTGGTAGGTATGACTGAGGCCAGCTGTGACAAATGGCCCAACCCAGCTTACAGATGAGGCAGGAGATGAGATCTAGAGTGTGGGATAGAGAATGGAGAAGGTGGCCTCTGACCTCAGCTCCAGCCCCTTCTGGGGGTTCCCTGTGACCTGCCATAAGTCATGCCCTCTACTCCCCACCATGATCTACATCACAAAGCCAGCAGCTTAGAGTTCAGACCTAATAGGGAAGTCGGGGTTGATTTAGGGCCCACTCTGGCCAGCTCACACTCACTGAGCCTTGGGATGTGGGGGTGGGGACCCCAAGGTCATGAGTGAAGTTCAGACAGAAGCATCCTGAATACCACCACCTTCTGCACTAGAGGGCTGAAGCCAATGGGCCTGGAGGTCCAGAACTCAATGTCAAGGTGCTTTCTGTTCAATTTAGGGCTATGTTGAGGTATTATCAGAATTTTGGTTCAAGGAAAATAAAGAGAGCCTCATCACCTCCAAGAGGACACACAGCCAAATCCCGAATAAGCTGCTCCAACCTCTGCTCCCAGCCAGATCTCCCAGCAGCCTGGGGTTCTACAGTGTAGGCTGTTTTCCCCTCCCCTCCTGGTGTTACTTTCCATCTATCCATCTGCCTTTCTCCTCTGGACACATCACTGGAGAAATTCCTATACTGCACTGTCTCAAATTTCGTGTTTGTATGTGTGCTGGGGCTTGAACTCAGGGCCTGGGCCCTTGAGGTTTATTATTCAAGGTTAGTGCTCTACTAAAGTCACAGCACTACTTCTGACATTTTGCCCGGGGGGGGGGTAGTTAGTGGCAATAAGAGTGTCTGGGGCTTTTTCTGCTAGGATGGTTTTGAACCATGATCCTCAGCCTCCCGATTAGCTAGGATTACAAATATAAGACACTAGCACCCAGCTGAACCTTTGAACCTGTACAACATTGTTTTTTGTTTGTTTGTTTTGTGTGTGTGTGTGTGTGTGTGTGTGTGTGTGTGTGTGTGTGTTGCCAGTCCTGAGGCTTGAACTCAGGGCCTGAGCACTGTCCTTGGACTTTCTTCAACTCTAACACTCTACCACTTGAGCCACAGCACCACTTCTAGCTTTTTCTGTGTACCGAGGAATCGAACCCAGAGTTTCATGCATGCTAGACAAGCACTCTACTGCTAGACCACGCTCCCAGCCCCTTTTACAAGTTTTAAAGCCTATTTTACAAGCAAAACAATTCCACATTATCTTTATAAAAGTCAGCAAGAGTGGGGTATAGTGGGTCAGGTCATCCCAGCACGCTAGAGGCTAAGGCAGGAGGTCCTGAGTTAGAGGCCAGAGAGATTTTGTTTCAAGGAAGAAAGGGGGGAGGGAGAGAGGGAGAGGGAAGGAAAGGCAGAGGGAGAAGAGGAGAGGAGAGAGGAGAGGGGAAGATGAGAGGGAGCAGGAAGGAAGGGTGTTGGATTACATACATGACTATAATCCTAGCTGCACTGGAGGCTGAGAGCTGAGAATCCCAGTTCAAAGCCAGTCCAGGCAGGAAAATCTGCAATTAACTACCAAAAAGTTAGAAAGTAGGTGCTGTGGCTCACGTAGTAGAACAGCTAGCCTTGAGCAAAAAAAAAAAAAAAAAAGCTTAGAGACAGTGCCAAGGCCTTAAGTTCTAGCCCCAGGACCAGCGGCAAGCGCGCACACACACACACACACACACACACACACACACACACACACACACACACACTGGAGACTGAAGCAGTTTCCTGCGCTGATTGGGTAGGTGCGTTGCACAAGGTAGGTCTGTGTTCAGTCCCTGGAGTCCTGGGACTTCCTGTCCTGTGCTCCTGCCTCATGGAGTTCACTGTCATTTTCCAGCTTGAAGCGCCCCCCCCCCCCACTTCTATGGGGAAGGTGGAGGGACCAGCAGCTGAGTAATTCTGTTTTCTGTATCATCTGTGAACACTGCACCATCTGTCAAGTCTACCCAGGGCCTCCTACCCTCTACCAGTGGCCATTTTCCCAGAGTCTGGGTTTCCGAGACTCCGTCCCCCAAGGGGCTCAGAATGTCCACTGAGAGCTTAATTCCCTACTCACAACCAGAAGCAGCAAACAGGGGTCAGAGGGGACCACATGGAGCAGGCTGGAAGGACTTTCTGAGGGGCAAGGTAACAGGCGGTGAGGCCGCCACCTCTTTGCTTACCCACCACCTCAGGATGGTCTAGAGCTGTGAGCCAGGCAGACTGCTCCGCAGCAGCAGCAGCAGCCTGAAAGCATCTCCCTTGGCTTGGCCCACTCATCCATTGCTGAGGCCAGCAGATTTATGGGGCCTCGGGTGTGGCTGGCTGAGATTCAGACTTTTTAATTCCCTAGTCTCCTCACCCAGCCTGCCTCCACCCCCAGAAGGCCTTTGTGCTAGACAATGAGGAATCTATAAATTCCGGGGGACAGGGAAGTGGGGGAGGGGAACACTGGTGACTTCAGCGCCCCCTACCAGTCCAGACTCTAGCTACAGCCCAAAGAGCCACCATTTGCATTAGTGTTTTTTGTTTGTTTATTTGTTTTGCAGTGCTCAGGGCCTGAGCACTGTCC
The DNA here is from genome assembly GCF_031878675.1 of Megascapheus bottae. Taxonomy (NCBI): domain Eukaryota; kingdom Metazoa; phylum Chordata; class Mammalia; order Rodentia; family Geomyidae; genus Megascapheus; species Megascapheus bottae. The sequence continues at coordinate 48,775,075 of NC_143510.1, read as the reverse complement.
TTGGATTTTCTCAAGGCTAGAGCTCTACCACTTGAGTCACAGCAGCACTTCTGGCTTTTTCTATGTATGTGGTACCAAGGAATTGAACCCAGGTCTTCATGCATGCTAGGCACGCACTCTACCACTGGGCCAAACTCCTGGCCCAACCACAGCTTTTCTTTCTTTCTTTCTTTCTTTCTTTCTTTCTTTCTTTCTTTCTTTCTTTCTTTCTCTCTCTCTCTCTCTCTCTCTCTCTCTCTCTCTCTCTCTTTCTTTCTTTCTTTCTTTCTTTCTTTTATTGTTCTGGTCTTTAGGCTTGAACTCAGGACCTTGATGTTATCCTTGAGGCTTTTGTTTTGTTTGCTCACGGTTAGTGCTCTACCTCTCTAGCCACAGCTCTACTTCTGGGTTTTCTGGTATTTGACTGGAGATGAGTCTCATAGAATCACACTATCAGCCTGGCTGCATGGTGCCAGGCAGTGGCCTTCTGTGCAGCAAAAGTCTAGCCATGAGTCCTGGGCAGGAAGGATATCTGCACCTCCAGGTGGCCTGGCTGAGTGGCTTCCTGGACCAGGCCTATGAGATGCTTCTTCTGCCCTATATATCAGGGAATTGCATTTCTAAAGACATAAAAAAGGGTCCAGAGTTGGGGCCTTATACCTCTAATCCTAGCTACTCAGGAGGCTGAGATGAGAGGATGGAGGCTCAAAGCCAATCTGAACAGCAAAGCCCATGAGATTTTTTTTGTCAGCTGGGAGTGTTGATGGGGGTCCTAGGGCTTGAACTCAGGGCCTGGGTGCTGTCCCTGAGCCTCTTCGTGCTCAAAGCTAGTGCTCTACCACTTAGCTACAGCGCCACTTTTGGCTTTTTCTGAGGAGTTTATTGGAGGCAAGAGTCTCACAGACTTTCCTGTTCAGACTGGCTGAGAACTGCAATCCAGCCTCCTGAGTGGGCAGGATGACAGGCCCCAGCTCAGTCCCTGAGACTCTTATCTCCAATTAAGTATCAAAAAGCCAGAACTGGGGCTAGGAATGTGGCTTAGTGGTAGAGTGCTTGCCAAGCATGCATGAAGCCCTGGATTCGGGGGGAAAAAATCTGGAAGAGGTGCTGTGGTTCAAGTGATACTGCTAGCTTTGAGCAAAAGAAGCTCAGGGACAGTGTCCAGACCTGAGTTCAAGCCCCAGGACTGGCAAAAAAAAAAAAAAAAAAAAAAAAAAAAAAAGCCAGAAGTAGAGCTGTGGCTCGAGTAATAGAGCACCAACCTTGAGCAAAACAAAACAAAGGGACAATGTCCAGGCCCCAAATTCGAGTCCCAAGACCAACACCAAAACACTGAAGCCTATTATTTGAAATCCTGATTTTAGGGGCGGTTACTCAGCACTGGAGCCCTCCCTGCCTTCACTTCAGAAGTTGACAGTCTCATCAGCTAGGAAACAGCCTCCACCAGAGCCTCGCTCTCCAGCTCACACTCCCCCTCCCTAGTGAGTGGATGCTTCCCCATGGAGGAGAGTCCCAACACCTTACCCCGTCCTCAGGCCCTGGCTCCTAGGTCTACTCAAACCTAGGACAGGCCCATGGGCCTGCAACACCCCCAGCATCTTACCAATCACTCCCCTAGGCCTTGGCTTTGTGGCTGATCCATCCCGTCTGTCTCGCTGGGTCTGCAATATCTCAAGGGCAATGCTAATTCGGAGTGGGGTGCACATCAGTCCGGGGGCATTCAGGTGCTGGGCAAAAGATCCCTTAGGAAAAATAAGAGGCCGATTGTTTAGAACCCTGGTAGGAAACCCAGCATCACCTCAATGTTGATTGAGGTGTTGGGGCTTGTGGCTTCAGGGCTCCACCTGGGGCTGCCCTCACCGGCCTGCGAGGCCTGCAAGCTGGGAACCCGCACAGGCCATGCTCATGCTCACTGCAGCGGGGCCTGAAGGGGGAGGTGTAGGGAGCAGATGGCGGCAATTAGGGATTAGACCCTCCCCCACCTGCAGTTCCAGGCCGGAAGATGGGCTTCATTGCTCGGGCTGGCAGGGTTATGTGTGTTGGGTGGGGGGGGGGGGGGTGGGGGGGTGTCCCTGGCCTTCAAGCCAGCTTCCAGGGACAAGGGCCTGAGTGCCAGGTGGGGGACACTCAGTTCTCCAGAGCAAGAAGTTCTGGGAGATTCCTTTTGGAAAAGCCACAGGGACTCAGCCTCCTGGGGCTATTTCAGGACAGTGCCCCCAATATGCCCCAGGGCCTACAGTGTCTGAAAGCTTGGAAGATTCATTTTGGTTGAGCCCAGGATCCAGGCCAGGGAGAGGGAAGCCGTACCAGGCAGTGCAGTTGTGGCATTATCAATGATGAGAAGGTGATTGGGTCTGGCTCCTGGAGGAGGGGTTGGCTGGGAATACTTTTGTGCACAGAGAGCAAGAATAACTGAAGAGGAGGAACCTCCATGGCTCCTGTCTGAAATCCTAGCAACTCCAGAGGCTGAGACGAGGATTAAGGTTAGAAGTCAACCCAAGCTGTCAAGCCATGAGACTCTTATCTCCAGGTAACCACCTCAAAGCTGGAAGTGGACTTGGGTTTCAAGTGGTAGAACACCAACCTTAAGCAAAGAAAAGAGCTATGCCCAGGCCCCGAGTTCAAACCCCAGTAAGCACAAACACACACACCCCAAAAGGAGTCTTATAGCCCAGGATAGAAGCATCTGTGTCAAATTTGGCTCCTGGTCCTTTCTCCCTTCCTGAACTCCTCTCCTATCTTACACTGAATCTAACACTGTGTATCTAATATACCTTCACACTATCCCTTAGCTTTCTTGTTGTTGTCAGGTGCTCTACCACTTGAGCCACATCTCTAGACTTCCTGTTTGCTACTTAATTGAAGATGGAGTCTTGCAAAACTTTCCAGCCTCAGCTGGCTATGAAATGGGATCCTCAGCTTCCAGAGCAGCTAGGATTACAGGCAAAAGCTGCCTACTCCCAGTTTAAGATAGATCTTGAACCACCCTAGTCCCACACACTCCCAACTGTCTAAGTACTACTTTCTTGCTGTGCTAGCTCCCAGAATTCAATTCACAGGACAGCCAGAGAGATGGGGTGGGGTGTGTGTGCCCATGCGCACGTGAATGCCTGTACTAGGGCTTGAATTCAGGGCATGAGAGCTGTCCCTTAGCTTTTTCTGTTTAGGACTGGTGTTCTACCACTTGAAAGCCACAGCCCCATTTCTAGCTTTATTTATTTTTTATTTATTTGCTGATTAGAGTTTCTTGGATTTGTCTGCTAGGGCTGGTTTTAAACCTTTGTCCTCAGATCTCAGCCTCTCAGTAAGCTAGGATGACAAGCAGGAACCAACAGGGCCCAGGCTTGAGAATATAAATCTGACAAGAACACAGAGCCCTCCCTACCTTCCCTCTAAGAAAAAAAAAACAAAAAAAACACAACTTCCCCTGGCTCTGGCTGGCTCTCCTGGGATGCCTTGCTGTTCCTTGAAGTTGACAGACTTTCCCCATGTGTGGCCTTGGCTTTGTTGGTCCCTTTGCCTAGACTGTTGTAGCCCTGCTACTTCCCAGGGCTGTTAATGTCTCATCATGCTGACCCCAACACTGCATGACATGGCCCCATCTGCCTATCCACTCAGTCACTTAACCTTCCCTATTTCTGCCAAAGGGCTCACCACATTCTGTAATTACCTGCCCCCCCACCCCCATTTGCTTTGTGGTCAGCTCAGCAGCTCAGGACCTTGTTTTGCTTATTTTCTGCTAGCACCATGCCTATGACAAACCCTGGAGGGGTATCCTTCGTGATGTACCTATGGAAGGAAAGGAGCCTTGGGGAACTAACTGAATATGGCTCCATTGAGTCACCTTCAACTTCTTCTTGAGGGCTTCTTCCTGGAAGGGGCCAGCTGCAAACATCTGGACCACACCTTGCCCCCTGGGAGCAGAACCATCATCTTAGCAGCCTCTACTTACTGAGTGCTTGTTATGTGCTGCTGCACATTACTCTCTGCATTTTGCATGACAGCTAACAGAATTCATACAAATTCCCTGCGAAGTAGTCCCAAATACCTGGAGTTTGTAAGCAGACACCCACACAGACCCACACTAAGGAGCACACAGCCATTCAGCAAACACATGTGTGCATGCAAGCATTGGACTCATTAGTTCCTGCTGCATAACATATATGGGAATATGGATGAGCCCGGCCCAGCTAACAATACTGCAGGAAGATGGAATGAAACAGAAGGCAATAGGACATCAGGACGGCGGTTAGTTTGCCACAGTCGTGGCCACAGCATGGCACAGAAGAAAGACCAGCTATTTGAAATAGTCTTGCCACCCACTAGAGCCACCAACAGGCCATCTTAACAAAACAGAGGAGGAGGCATAAGAACACAACTGCCAGGAATCATCCTCAGGATTCAGCTCAACCGTTCTCACCAAGGCACTTCACCAGCTGCCAAGGGCTGGCCCTTGACAGAACAGGACACTAGCAAACAAGCCAGGGCCTAGGTTCAGTTGTTGCCTCCCCTGTAATTGGCATGGCAAAGAGCTAGCACTCCTCAGGCAGGTGTTAGATGAGTGAATGTCTGAGGGAGGGATACCCAGGGACCAGCAAGAAGATAGAACAAACACAGTAGGACCAGAGACACCATTGGCCCCTGAGTTTCAGTTTTGTCCCTCTCTCCCTCCCTCTCTTCCTCCCTCTCTTCCTTCCTTCCTTCCTTCCTTCCTTCCTTCCTTCATTTTTTGTAGTACTGGGGGTTGAACTCAGGGTCTTGTGCTTCCATTGCTGAAAATAAGGAGTAGAAGCTCACCAGGGGGTAGAAGGCCAGGTGTTCCAGGCAGGAGAAACAGCATGTGCAAAGACACAGGATGCAAAAATGGAGCTATGCCTGGGAAGGGAGAAGTTTGATGAGACTGAGCACGTGTTGGAAGGGAGGACTGAACTGGGGTAAGGAGGAGACTTGTTTCAAGAGGCCAAAGTGACAGCGGGCTAGCGGATGTAGACTTGAGCCTGCTATAGCAAATTGAAGTGTGCACAGGAAGGAGCTGACAGGAAGGGAAGTGTGTGTGTGTGTGTGTGTGTCTGTCTGTGTGTGTGTGTCTGTGTCTGTGTCTGTGTCTGTGTCTGTCTGTCTGTCTCTACTGGGGCTTGAAATCCGGGCCTGGGCACTGTTCCTTTGCTTTGCTTTTTTGCTCAAAGCTGGAGCTCTGCTACTTAAGCCACACCTCCACTTCCAGCTTTTTGCTGCTTAATGGAGACAAGAGTCTCATATGGGGCCAGGAGTGGCTAGAGTGCTCACCTAGTATGCACGAAGCCCTGGGTTTGATTTCTTGGTGCCACATACACAGAAAAAGCTGGTAGTGGCACTGTGGCTCAAGTGGCAGAGCACTAGCCTTGAGCAAAATGTGTCCAAGGACAGTGCCCATGCCCTGAGTTCAAGACCAAGGACTGGCCAAAAGAAAAAAAAAGTTTTATAGACTCTTCTGCCCCAGCGAGCTTCAAAACCCTGGTGCTCAGATCTCAGCCTCCTGAGTAGCTAGGATTCCAGGCATGAGCCACCAGTGCCTGATGTCCTGGTTTTTAAATGTTGACAACTTTTTTGCTTTTGTTTTTGTTTTAAAGAACTGTGAAGGCTAAAAACATCACATGACACATATATCCAGGGACCAGGCTGAGCCCATGGTGCAGACTATTAGAAGTGTTGTGAGGAGGGAAGAGGAGGCCCGGGTTTTAAGACAAGCACTGGGGGCAGTGCAGAGAACAGCCCTGGATACCTAAAGGTCTGTGGGGGCAATTGCAATTATCCAGGCCTGAGGGGGACTGTGGTCTGAATCAAAGCAGCTGACCCAAAGAAGAGGGAAAACTTTTAACATGGGGTCTTCAGGGACTCATCCTCCCTGGAGGATTCACAGTTTAAAGACTCCTTCATTGGGTGGGGAGGCCATTTCAAGGGAAACTGGGAGTGTAAATCCCCACTGCTGGGAGCTGGCAGGCTCCTGCACGGGTCTGGAAGAGGACATTGCAAGCAGTCTGGGGGGAGGGGCTCAGGAATCCAGCGTGGCCTTCAGGAAGACCCTCGCCTAATGGGAACCACACATGGAGTGAGCTTGGAATCCTGGATTGCCTGTGACGTTTGACTTTGGGCTGGGGTCACTCTTGACGGCCTGAAGTGTGAGGCCTCTTAGCTCCAGTTCTCTTCCTAATCGCTGCCAGACCAGAAATGGGGGTGGGGTGGCCTGTATGGTTCCTAACCAGGGGGTGCTTCTTGGACCTCGTTTTCTGCCAAGAGAGCACCAAAGCCCCAAGGGAAGGGGTACAAGGGCTCTCACACAAGAATTCCAAGCTTCCTGCTGGGCCAAGGGCTGATACCCTCAGAATTAGCCATACAAGGGGGTCCCCTCCAGCGGCCCCCAAAACCACATTCTCTTAATATCACACCTTGATGGAGCCCTGAGTTGTTGCTCCTGGCCTTGAAGAGATCATTTTTCTTAGCCTCCATTCCTCTCTGCAGTTGGCCCTCTGTGGCTCAGGCAGACATGCAATTGTGCATGCGTGTGCGCAAACACACACACACACACACAGGTGAATTTCCTGCTGTGACTTCAGGCACCAGGAGAGGGCAGAGTACAGACCAAAGGAAAGGAAGACAAGTAGTCTGTACCAGAGTCCCTGAAAAACTAGGAGGCAGCCAGGTACAGTGGCTCACACCTGTCTAGCTACTCAGGAGGCCGAGATCTGAAGATCATGATTTGAAGCCAGTCTTGGGAGATAAGTCAGACTCTTATCGCCAATTAACCAGCAAAAAGACAGAAGTATAGCTGTGGTTCAAGTGGTGGAGCTCCAGCCTTGAGAAAACAATAACAAAAGGAAGTGCCCAAAGGCCCTGAATTCCAGTCCCACTATGAGAACAACTACAACAAAAAAAGGAACAGAGTGAATCTGTCCTATCATATTTCCTAGTACCCTTTTCTCCCCAAATCTCCTAGCCTGGCCAAAGTTCTAGAGCTATGTGAAAAGGAGTCTCAGTATACCACAGTATACCACAGAGGGCTCGGTGGGTGCTCTGGGCTGTCAGTACATCTGCTGGGCCCTCATCAGAACCCTGCCTCTGTGTGTATGGGGGTGGGTGGAGGGTGGTACTCTCTGCTTCAGTGCCTGACTTCCCCTGTGCCCCTCCCCCTTGGTTCCCTTCTTGAGAACTTCCAGGCAGCCTGCTCAGCATCAGGCCAGGGGCCCAGGAGCTGGGACAGGCTGCATTCCTGAGGGAAGGGGAGAGGAGAGGAGGCCTGCTCAGAACCCCCCTCCTCCCTTCCAGCACAGACCTCTTACCCAGCTGCTGGCATGCCATGTGGAAGTCCACCACCCCTTGGCAAAGGTCAGGGACTTAGGGGTTTCTCTTGGCCGCTGCTTAGGACCAGCCTTCTATGCCTGAAGCTAGTCTATTCCTAATGGGAGCTACGATCTCAGCATTGGGAGGGAACCTAAAGAGGTCACTGGGGAAGAGATTCCCAAAGCAGGTGACTACGCAGCACTAAGATCAGGGAGTAGAGCAGCCCCTTGGCATTACTGCTCAACACAATTCCACTGTGGGATATCTCCTTCTCCCAGAAATCCCTAGAGAATTCTTGGAGGCTTCCAGAGAGAAAACAGGCCCATCCAAATGGAAACCAGGCAGCAGTTTAAGAGAAGAGAGAGTGGTAGAAGCAGGGACTAGGAGCTGGGGATCCGGGTTATTCCTCCAACCCCATTCATCCCCATCCCCCAGCCTGGTTTCGGGAAGCTCTCCCAATGAATATTTAATAGCTCAGCGCTGGGCCTGATTGAATTTTAATGTGGGCGACCTGAGCCCTGGAGCCCAAGTCCAGGCAATTAGTCAGGAGCCATTAATGCTGACAGAGTTGATTTATGGGAGGGACCAGGCCCCAGCCCAAGAGGGGGCGGGGAGTCCAGGCTGCTGGCTACTGGAGATTGGGTTGCAAAGTCTCCCCTGCCAGCCAATCCTCATGGCCATCTTGGCCTGCTTTGCATCTCATTTGCATAGCACTGCAAGGTAGTGCATCTGAGATTGTGCTTTGAAGGAGGCAGATGGATGGCTGAGAGCTTAGTCCTCATGCATGTTGCCCCCACCACCACCCTAGGCTGATGGGGATGGGGGGCTGTAAGTGTTCAGGAGGTTCAGGAGTTCTGGGTTATGTTCTAGGGAGCTAAAGATGGAGTCAAGGGGCTGTTGGAAAAGCAAGCCCTCCTCCTCCTCCTCTTCCCTCCCCATCCCTCATCCCCCTGACCTGTGTGAATGAGCTGGGACTCAGCCTGGAGTGCTCTATTGAACTATGCCCGACCCCTTAAATCATAGGTCAAGGATTTAGCTGGCCTGTCTGCTGCCACTCTGGCAGGTGGCCTCCTCCTCAGCAGCACCCCTCCCCTTCCAAACCCTCTTTCATGGGAGGTGGGGAGGAGGGAATCTTTCCGTGGCCAGACAAGCAGCCCCGTGTTGCAGAGCTGGTTTGGGGAATCTATGCTTTGTACAGGGGGTGAGGGCTGTGTGTAGGGAGGGGGGCTGTGTGTGTGTGTGTGTGTGTGTAGCCAGGATGGGAGGCCAGGCCCTACACAGAGAGAGTTTAGTAGGGGATAGAAGTCAAGGAAAAGGGGCCAGGCGTGGTGGCTCACGCTTATAATCCTAGCTACTCAGGAGGCTGAGATCTGAGGATAGAAGTTCAAAGCCAGCCCAGGCACTAACTCTGTGAGACTCTTATCTCCAATGAATCACCAGAAGACCAGAAGTGGCACTGTGGTTCCAGGGGTCCACGGTAGTAGCCTTGAGCTGAAGAGCTCTAGGACAATGCCCAGGCCCATAGTTCAAGCCCCAAGACTGACCAAAAAAAAAAAAAGAAAGAAAGAAAGAAGGAAGGAAAGAAAGAAGGAAGGAAAGAAAAGAAGTCAAGGAAGGGGCTGGGAGTGTGGCCTAGTGGTAGAGTGCTTGCGTAGCATGCATGAAGGCCCAGGTTCAATTCCTAAGTATCACGTACATAAAGAAAAGCCAGAAGTGGTGTTGTGGCTCAAGTGTCCAAGGACAATACTCATGTCGTGAGTTCAAGCCCCAGGACTGGCAAAAAACAAAAAATAAAAAGAAGGTTTCTTGGAAGCGCAGAGTCTGAGAGAATAGAGAGTGGAAGGCAAGGAGGGGCTGGTCAAAGGAGAGGACAAGGAAAGGAAATGCTCTGCTGGGAGCATCCTGCTTGAGGCAGGACAGAGAAGTGAAGGCTTAGCAAGCCTCCAGTGTCAGCTGAAGTTGGTGCCCTGGCAGCAGTAGCTCAGGCAGGCTTTGGCCTAGGCAAGTCAGGCCAATTTTATCACCACTTTATGAACACCTGCTCATACTAGGATAATTTCCCTCCTTCCTTCTCCCCCCAACCTTGGTCTGTGTATTGGTACTTGTGCTTTTGCTTGGCTTTTTCTATCACTTGAGCCCCACCTCCAATTCTAGCTTTAAAAAAAAAACCAAAACTGTTCATTACAGTGCTGTCCAATTCAGGTAATATATGCCAGTTCTAGCTGAGGCGCGGATCAAATGCTTGTTCACTAGCCAAGTGAACAAGCTAAGCAAGCTTGAATTCAAAGCCCACACCAGCACCACCAACAACAAAGCAAACAAAAAACCCTAGACATTGGCCGCAACTTTTGCCAGTAGCCTTAGTTGCAATGCCATCCATATCAGGGTCCTGGTGTCGTGTATCACTTCTAGCCCCAGAGGATTGTACAGCTTTTGGAATGTTTCTAGATTCTGCTCATCCCTAGTCCACCTCTGCTTACTCCAGACCCAAGCCATTCTCATCCAAGCCAGATGTGGTGACACAAGAGCCATCTGAGCCCTCCCCTGTGCCAGGTGCAGTTCCCAAAGCCTTCACATGCTCCCTCTCCTCTGGTTATTGAGGGCTCCACGTCACAGACAGGGCAGGGAAGATGAGACAGCTGAGAATGGAAGGTCCTTGCTGTCTGGGACATGGTAGGTGGCTGGGTGGCATCAGATCTTAGCACACCCAAGCAGGGCTTTGAAGGCTCTTACACTTCTCAGCAATTCCTCGAGGCCCAAGTACTTCCCACCGTGATGCCTGGCTGCCCTGAAACAACAGAGCCAGGTGCTCAAGGACTGAAACATCTGGAACAGCAATCCAGAAGAAGCGTGTTCTCTTCTGAGTCATTTTTCTCAGGTATTTTGTGTCAGGAATGAGTGATTAACACATAGCCTTGAAAGGAACCACCAGGGGGCACAGCAAAGATTCTGAGGGTGTTAGAATGCAAAGACGAATACATATATATGTATGTTTTTTTCTTGTCACTTGTGGGCCTTGAACTTGGGGCCTGGGTGTCCCTGAGCTCTTCAGATCAAGACTATCACCCTATCACTTGAGCCACAGAGCCACTTTCAGTTTTCTGGTGGGTAATTGGAGGTAAAAGTCTCACAGGACTTTCCTACCTGGACTGGCTTTGAACTGTGATCCTAGGATTATGCCAAAGGCGGTTTTTTTGTTTGTTTGTTTTTGTTTTTGCCACTCCTGGAGCTTAAACTCAGGGCCTGAGCACTGTCCTTGGGCTTTCTCAAAGCTAGCATTCTATCACTTGAGCCACAGCACCACTTCTGGCCTTTTCTATGTATGTGGTACCAAGAAATCAAACCTGGGTCTTCATACATGGTAGCCAAGCACTCAACCACTAGGCCAAACTCCCAACCATTATTTTTAAAGCTCTAATGTATATATTTTAACTCATTATATGGTAGTAGAGGCACTATTTAACTGACATGTACCTCAGTTTAGTTCCTCCTTTATTTTTAAAACTTTTACTTATTATTATAAAGGTGATTTTCAGAGGGAGTGTAGTTATATAAGTCAAGTAAAAAGATCAATTTTAGGGCTGGGAGTTTGGCCTGGTAGAGTGCTTGCCTAGCATGCATGAAGACCCAGGTTCGATTCCTTGGTACCACATACATAGAAAAAAGCCAGAATCTGTACAAGTGGTAGAGCTTTCGCCTTGAGGAAAGCCCAAAGACAGTGCTCACACCCTGAGTTCAAGGTCCAGGACTGGCAAAAAAAATCTGTCTTAAGCTAGGCACTGGTGGCTCACGCTTGTAATCCTAGCTACTCAGAAGACAGATCTGAGGATCGAAGTTCAAAGCCAGCCCTAGTAGGAAAGTTCTGTGAGACTCATCTCTAATTAACCACTGGAAGTGATGCTGTGGCTCCATGTGGTAGAGTGGTAGCCTTGAGCTGAAGAGCTCAGGGACAACTCCCAGGCCTAGAGTTCAAACCTCACAACTGACCAAAAAAAAAAAAAAGTCAATTTTAAGATTTACATTTGAGAACAGTGTCACAGCTTAGCAATGGTGTGTGTGTGTGTGTGTGTGTGTGTGTGTGTGTGTGTGTCTTTCTGTCTGTCTCTCTGTGCTAGAACTGGAGTTAGCACTCTTGCTTAGCTTTTCCTTGTTCAAGGCTAGCACTTGAGTCACACCGCCATTTCTAGCTTTCTGGAGGTTAGCTGGAGATAAGCCTTTCATGGAATGGAGTTTTCTGCCTGATATTGCTATGATTGTGATCCTTAGATCTCAGCCTCCTAAGTAGCTAGAATTACAGGTGTGAGCCACCAGCACATGGTGAGTCTGGAATCCTATGTTACTTCTGGTGTTCAACAATACTGGAAACAGCTGCACTTTCTCAAACAGAACTAAGCACATACCAAGCACAGTGGCTCATGCCTGTAATCCTAGCTACTCTGGAGGCTGAGATATGAGGATGGAGGTTCAAAGCCAGCCTGGGCACAAAAGGGCCTGAGACTCTTATTTCCAGTTAACTTCTAGAAAACAGGAAGTAGGGCTTGGCTCAAGGGTAGGGTGGTAGCCTTGAGCTGAAGAAAATGCCCAGGCCCAGTTCAAGCCCCATGACCCACAACACAAAACAAAACAAAACACAAAAAACAAACCACTAAGCACACATACCCTGACACCATTTTCCTATATTTCACCTTGTGTATACCCTCAAAAGCCTTCCTTCAGTTAGACAGGACTCTGGGTATTCACACACAGAGAGGCCAAAGGAAGACACTCTTAGGAGAGGCGCACAAAGGCACAATGCCTCTATGTGTCTGATCATGTAAAATAATATTTATCAAAATAAACTTCAGGAAATGGAAGCAAGGGTTTTGTTTATTGCTGTTTTTCTTTGTCTTTTTTGTTCATTTATCTGTCTTCAGGAGTGTAGGAGGACACTATGTTGATTGTCTTTTTTTTTTTTTTTTTTTTTTTTTGCCAGTCCTGGGGCTTGAACTCAGGACCTGGACACTGTCCTTGGGCTTTTTCAAAGCTACTCTTGAGCCACAGCACCACTTCCGGCTTTTTGTGTGTATGTGGTACCAGAGAATCAAACCTAAGGTTTTGTGCATGCTAGGTAAGCACTCTACCACTAGGCCACACTCTGGGCCCCAGGGACACTATGTTGAAAACCAACTATTCAACTTGTGCATGGGGACAGGAGGGAAAAACTGGGAGATAGTGAGGGAAGGGGTGACATTGTCCAAAAAGAAATGGACTCTTTACCTGACTTATGTGACTATAAACCCTCTGTATATGTCTTTACAATAAACATTTTTAAATTAAAAAAAAAAGAAATAAAAAAAGTTAAATTTAAAAAAGCTTTCTTGGATCGGGAGTTTGGCCTAGTGATAGAGTGCTTGCCTAGCATGCACGAGCCCTGGGTTAGATTCCTCAGTACCACATACATAGAAAAGCTGGAAGTGGTGCTGAGGCTCAAGTGGTAGAGTGCTAGCCTCCAGGAAAAAGCCCAAGGGCAGGCCTTGAGTTCAAGCCCCAGGACTGGCAAAAAAAATAATAATTAAAAAGTCTTTTTTTTTTTTTTTTTTTGCCAGTATTGGGCTTGAGCTCAGGGCCTGAGCACTGTCCTTGGACTTTCTCAAGGCTAGAGCTCTACCACTTGAGCCTCAGCAGCACTTCTGGCTTTTTTCTATACATGTGGTACCAAGGAATCAAACCCGGGTCTTTGTGCATGCTAGGCAAGCACTCTACTACTAGGCCAAACTCCTGGCCCAATTAAAAAGTTTTTAAAAGCCTTCTTTTTGACTAATAGGCAGAAACATGGAAATCTGCAGGAGATGCTGCCTTATAAGCACCCAGGTCCTTTCCCTACCTGGCTTCTTGGGGTGTGCAGATAGTTGGGCAAATGTCCAGTCCCCGGTATTCACTCTGGACATCAGCCAATATGGGTTGGGGTCTAGTGAGGATCTGGGGTAGAGTTACACGTGGGTCACATTTCCACCTTTCACCAACCAGCTATTGGCCAATGAGAAGATGCAAGGAGCTGGTAGTTCTCAAACCACTTGGGCATGGGTGTTACAATCATAGATAAAGGGCAAACCTGTGTTTGAAGTCAGCAATTTGGCTCCAAAACTGAGCAGGTTGTAATCATTGCATTTTGGCTTTTTGTGTAGATGTGTGTGCCAGTGCTTTAATTCAAGGCTGGGCTCAGATATTTTCTCTGAGCTTTTTTTTTTTTGCCAGCCCTGGGCTTGGGCTCAGGGCCTGAGCACTGTTCTTGGGTTTTCTCAAGGCTAGAGCTCTACCACTTGAGCCTCAGTACCACTTCCGGCTTTTTTCTATGTAGTACCAAGGAATTGAACCCAGGTCTTCATGCATGCTAGGCAAGCACTCTACCATTAGGCCAAACTCCCGGCCCCTTCTCTGAGCTTTTTTGCTCAAGGACAGTACTTTAACACTTGAGCCACTTCTAGCTTTTTGGTAGTTAGAGTTAGGAATCTCACGCATATTACTTCCCTGGCTAGCTTTGAACCACAATCCTTAGATCTCAGTATCCTGGGTCACTAGGATTACGGGAGTGAGCCACCAGCAGCCACCTCATTTGGGCTTTTAAGAGCTGTGCAGAAGTCAGTAGAGGCCAAATCCCAGCCCTATTGATTGTAGGTTAGATCATACATCCTGCTGGGCTTGGTGCAAGGCACTTTTCATTTGGGGTGTGGAGTGGATTAGGATTCCTCTGGCAGCCATTGTCTAACTGTCCTAAGGTTGCTTTGTGTACTAGCCTCTGAGTTCCTGGGGCTCAAGAGGCAGGGCTCTGAGACTGAGAGTCACTGGCAGTGGTGGGGCCAAGGAGTACTGCCTGGAGAAGATGCCCAGAGGAGCCTCTGGAGAAGAGGAGGTCCACAATCGCCTTATAATTCTATTCATGGGAGATTTTATTTCTGGGGGAAAATAACAGCAACAAAAGAAATTTGGCAAATTATTTCCAGCACTAAGGCTTGAATGTAGGGCCTTACCCTTTTGCTTAGCTTTTTCACTCAAGGCTGTTGCTGTATCACTTGAGCCATACCTCCACTTCTGACTTTTTGCTGGTTCATTGGAGCTAAGAGTGTCATGGAATTTCCTGCTCAGATAGGTTTCAAACCTTGATCTTTAGATCTCAGCTTCCTGAGTAGCTAGGATTACAGGCATGGGCCATCAGTGATTTTCTTTTTTCTTTTACCATGCCAATTTTGGGGCTTGAACTCAGGGTCTGAGCCTGTCTTTAAGTTTCTATGCTCATAGCTCATGCTCTACTGGTTTGAGCCACAGCTCTATTTCTGGCTCGGGTTAACTGGAGATGAGAGTCTCATGGGCTTTCCTGCCTGGGCTGGATTTGAATCACAATTTTCAGATCTCAGCCTCCAGAGTAGCTAGGGCGACAGGCGTGAGCCACCACCAGCACCTAGTTATTTTCTTTTTTTTTTTTGGTAGAGGTCTCCATCCAGGACCACTCTGCAAAGCTCCACTTCCTGAGCTTTGTAGAGCTCACCTCCTTCTAGACTTGAGCCCAGGAGCACAGACAGGGGCTCCAGAATACGAATACCAAGGCAGGGCCTGGTGAGGAAGACATCCTGGAGGAGAGAACAGGAGGGCTGGGTTAGAAGGGGAGAAAGCTACGGTAGAAGGAAGAGAGGAAGAAAGTGCTGGAAGTTTAAGTACAACCAGATGTGCTGAGACTCTCTTGTCAGGCCCAGCCTCAGAAAGAGCAGTGTGGGGGGGGGGGGTGGGGAGCCTCCAGCCTCCTTGAATTTCCAATTGTCCATTTGGCTCTGAGTGTGTGAGCTTAAGGGGAAGGAGAATCTTAGTGGGTTTCCAGAGGATGGCATGTTTCCCAGTAGGTCCTGCACCTGCAAGATTGGGTGGAGTCTTCTGCTTTTGGACAGGATAAGGAGTGGACTTTACTAAGGGTTCTGACTCAACCCCTGCTACCCAGAGGTGGGAAAGGATTAGAAGAGCTTTGGTTCGTGCAAGTAGTAGTGGGTGGGCATGGAACCCTTGAATGGTTTTCACAAAGAAGTGTATACTGGACTGGGTTCTGAAGGATGAATAGGAGTTCACCAAACAGACTAAAGAAATGAGACTGTGGTGTTTAAAATGATGAGAGAGGGCTGCAGGATGGGAGTGGGTAAGCTTCTATTTATAGATCAACAGCAGGACGTAGTGCGGAATGAGAAATCAGTGTGTGCATGCACGCACGCACGTACACTGATACTGGGGCTTGAACTCAGGGCCTGGGTGCTGTCTCTTAGCTTTTTTCTGCTCAAAGCTGGCACTCTACCACTTAAGCCACTCCATTTTTGGCTTTTTGCTGGTTAGTTGACAATAAAAGTCCACAGAATCTTAATCCTCAAATCTTAGCCTCCCGAGTAGCTAGGATTACAGGCTTGGCTGAAATGAGGAATTTGGAAGTGGGATGTTAGGGTTCCCAAAAGTGGAGCCCTAGAGGTGAAAGTGAGGGCTGACTGCTTGCCCCAGCTCTTCCTCTAGATCTTGAGTGGCTTGACACGAAGATGGATATGAGGCAAGGGTAATTTTCTTAATTCTGAGCTTTCCAGGGATTTCTGTTCAGAGTGGCCCAGACACAGACTATGGCTGGGGGAGACAGAATTGGGATTTTTTCATAAACAGGTAGAGGAAAACAGGGTTGGGGAGACACTTGGGGCAGCTGGGTTTAGAAAGTGAGTCAGAATAAGCAGGCAGAGCCTCCTCCACTTGGGGCAGCTGAGTGCAGCCAGTGCAGGGAGCAGCCAGCTGGGTGTGGTCTGCTCTGGGCACACTCCCCAGTCCCAGAGCCTAGACACGTTTCCTTCCTTTTCTGCCCACAACAACTCCTGAGTGGCAGCCAGAGAACCGCAAAGAGATGTCTCCCGCCCTTTCCTCTTCCTCTCTTCCATTTCTTTCTTCCTTCCTCCCCTCCACCCCATCCTTCCCTAGAGCCTTTCTCCTTCCTTCCTCCCCCCACCCCCTCCTTTGTCCCTCCTTCCCTAATTCTCCCTCCTTAAAGCTGCTTCTCTCTGGGTCCCTGTGATTATTTTGCTGTGTGTCTGGTGAGGTCTTGTAGGGTAAGTCTCTAGGCCAGGACATTCACATGCACACATGCGTGCATGTACACGTGCGCACACACTCGAGCACGCGCATGCACACACACACACACACACACACACACAAGCATATCCCTCCCCCTCCCCACCACTATAAACCCAAGCACAACCCCTCCTTTCTGAGCCAGGAACATGTGGGGGTCTTCACTCCGAGTGTGATGCAAGCCAAAGAGCTGGAAAAGGACAGAGGCCTCTGCAGAAGCCACGCATTAGCCATCATTACCACTGTTATTATCCAATCCATTGCCAGGCACTTGACCTGCCATGAGATGATCACAATGACCTCAGCAGGGGGCTCTCAGGACACAGATCCCCTGCCTGGGGCACTTAGGAGAGGGGTCAGCTTGGAGACCACAAAGATTAGGCCCCAGGGCCCCGCCCTTGGGCCGGAGGTGGAGATATGAGGAAGGACCATTTGGCAGGACTGAGTGTTTGTCAGCTCTGGAGGCCTGATGATGTATTAGCAGGACTTTAATGAGCTCAGGGCAAGGGGAGCTGCACTTCATTGCCCAAGCTCTGAGGCAGGATGGGGTTGGAGGGGAGAAGTTGTTAGCCTTATCCCTGTCTGCTAAATAAACCCTTGAATGTGACCATGGCTGTCTGTCTGTCCATCAGGAACACTTCAGTACTGCCAAGATGAGGAGTTTGCCTTACCTGGTGGAGTCCAGCAAAGGCCTCTGCAGCACACTGAGCCATCCTTCCAGTAGCTGGTGACACCTTCCTTAGTGCAGCCTCTTCCTTCCCACCAGCCCCAAGGGGAAGAAGGCTGAACCCGGGATTTTCGTGCCAGGTGAGCCATTTCTTTCTTCAAGTTGGGCCTCCTCAGTCCAAGCCACTGCTGTCAACCCCTACTCCGGGCCAGCAGGGGCTTCCTGTAGCAGTGTTAGGCATGGTGTCCCAATACCCTCTGTGAGCTGGGGGATCTGGATTCCTACACACATTGCTCCCCCCCCCCCCCGCCCTTTTTGTTTGTTGTAGGGCTTGAACTCAGGGCCTGGGTGCTTTGTCTGAGATTTTGTGCTCAAGGGTAGGCTAGTGGAGGCTGGGAAAATGGTTCAGTGATAGAGTGCTTTCCTAGCATGCATGAAACACAGAGTCGGGGTCCTCAGTACCACATAAATAGGAAAAGCCAGAAGTGACACCGTGGCTCAAGTGGTAGAGCACTAGCTTTGAGCAAAAGAGGCTGAGGGATTGAGCCCAGGCCCTAAGTTCAAGCACCAAGACTGGCAAATAGTAGTAGTAGTAGTAATAATAATAATAATAATAATAATAATAATGCTAGCACTCTACCACTGAGTCACAGCTCCACTTCCACTTTTCTGGTGACTTTCACAGACTTTCCTTCCCAGGAGGGCTTTGAACCAAGATCCTCAGATCTCAGCCTCCTGATTTGCTAGGATTATAATAGGCAGGAGCCACCAGCACCTAGCTGGACTCTCTCTTTAACACCAGGTTTTCGTCCAGGGAAAGCCTGAAAAATGGGAAAGCTGGATTCCTGATACGGTTTTGCTGTGTAATTTCTCTTCCCTAGGCCTCAGCTATGCCATCAGTAAGGAAATACTGGATTCAAGGGGCTCTTTCCTGTTTTGTCACTGTGGGATTGTCCCTCTGTTTAGGGGTTTTCTGCCCAGTTAGGATGGTTTCTATCAGAAGACCCTTAAGTCTCATCTCATGCTAAAGCGGGAGGGGAGGGGAAAGGCTGCCGAGCACCCAGCCTGGGGGTGTGAAATAGAGAGGAGCGGAAGGGAAAATTCCAGGCCTGGAAAACTCCTTGACTTTGGTGAGTTCTAGAATGTTCTAGGGTATTGGTGTTGCTTCCACACGTGTGTGGGAGGGGGGGAGAAGAGGAAGAGGGAAAAAAAATCAGGAAAAAATCGATCGAGGGCCTTTGGGGTTCCCTTCCCCAGTGTGGCAGGGCTTTCTGGGGCCTGCTCAACTCACACTTCCAACAGCTTCCACAGGAAAGAGACTTCTGGCCTTCAAGTCCACTGAAGACTTCTTTCTTTTTGGGGGGGGGACGGAGGAGGGGGGCAGGAAGTTCTGAGGCTTGAACTCAGGGTCTTGCCCTCTCGTGACTTTCTCAGCTCATGGCATGCACTCTACCACCCGAGCCACAGCTCCACTTCTGTTTTTGTTGTTGTTGTTTGGGGGATTTTCTTTGGCAGTTAATTGGAAGCAGAGACCTGCGGACTTTCTTGCCTGGGCTGGCTTTGAACCTCAGTCGCTAGGCTTCCAGTTGCTCAGCCTTCCGCAGCGGCTCTGGTGTGGGTCCACGGCAGGACTGGAGCCTCCCAGGCAGGGAGTTCCGCGAGGTCCGGGAGGTGGCAGGACCTAGCCCAAAGCTGGGCACAAAGGAGGCCCTCGGTGTGCAATCGATGAGGGAGGGAGTCCAGACACCAATAAACCCATGGGGAGGTCGGGGACCGTCCCCCGGGTCGTCTCCGTGGGAAGCCCTCCTTAGTCACGTCCGGGGCTCGCCCTCCGCCCGCCCCTCCCGCCCCTCCCGCCCCTCCCGCACGGGCAGGCCCGCATCCGGCACGCCGAGGGTGCGCGGCAACCCTGGGGCGGGGAAGTGACCGTGAGTCAAGAGGCTGGGGCCTGGGGGTCTCGGGGGAGGGGAGGGTCTCGAGGGCCTGGGACGCCCCCGCAGGCAGGGGGCGGGGCGGGGCGGGCGGGGCGGGGGGAGGAGGCGCCCTCCCCTTTAACCTTCGACCCAGGAAGCCGCTCACACCCAGCGGACACACTTGGCTGCCCGAGCTCGATCCCGAGCTCCCCGCCTTCCCGGCCGCTCCCCCACCCCTCGGCCCAACTTCCCTCTCCGAGGGCTGGGCCGGCGGGGCCGGCGGACGGCCGGGGGGGCGCGAGGCCGCTCTCCACACCCAGGGTCATTTGCTCTTTTTTCCACCCCCTCGGAGGCTAATTTACTTTAGAAATGGGGAGGGGATGGGGCTCGCGGCTCTGGGGCCGGGTGAGCTCGGGGACGCGATGCGGGGCGGGGCCCGGGGATGAGGGCGGGGCCCTTGAAGCCGGAGGGGCGGGGTCAGGGAATGGGGTGTGGTTTGGGGCGGGGCACTGAGTGTGGGCGGGGCTCGGAGAGTGGGGCGAAGGGGGCGGGGCCTGTGAGGTGAAGGAGGGGCCCAGAGGGGAGGGGAGGGGCAAGGTATGAGGGCGGGGCCCGGCGACTGGGGGCGGGGCAGAGGAGGAGGGAGGGACCCCGGGGGAAAGGGGAGGGGAGTGCGGGCCCGCGAGGGAGGGCGCTGGGGGCGGGCGAGGGGAGGCGGGGGTGGGGGTCCTGCCTGCGGGGGGAGCCGGGGCCGCCCTTGTCCGGCCACCCCCACTGCCCAGTCCCGCTCCCGGCCGCGGCGGCCGCAGCAAGCCGCAGCAGCAGCGGCTCCAGGATGGTGAGCGCCGCTGCCCCCCAGCCCCGGCTCGTCGCCCCCGGCCCGCACCCTCGCCCCGGCCCCTGGGCCGGACGCCCCCCCAGGCCGCGCACGCTCACCTAGGACCCGGGCCGGTATGCCGAGGTACGGGTCGCGGGGCCAGGCCGGCCGGGGTCAGGGGGTGGTGACTAATGGATCGGGGTGTCCGGAGCTTTGTCCGCGGGCGCGGGACCGTGCTAGAGCCGGCGAGGGAGGGAGGTTGAGGGTCGCGGGGTTCAACTGGGCGGAGGTCGGAGGGCAAGACTGGCTGGAGACCCGAGCGGGTGCAGGGGAGCCCAGGGTCACTTTCCGAGGCGGGGTGAGCGGAGCGCGGGGGTCGCCGCCCGGCCGCCCGCGGGCACCCGCTCCGCCGCCCCCCCGGGGAGTCGAGGCGGCTCTGGGGAGTGTGCGGGGCTGTGTGTGGAGGGGGGTTGCGGGTTCGGGTCTCGGAGGTTCCCGGGGCCGGAGCCCCGGGGCCCGCAGGCCCCTCCCACTCCGTCAGGTCTTTGTCCAGCGGCCCCTGAGTGTGAGGGAGGGGTGGGGGCTGGGTTACAGGCCCGGAGATTCCCCAGCATCGCCAGCCGGCAGTGACAGGACACCACTTCCATCTCTGCGCCCCCGACTGCAGGGCCCTCCACTCCTTCTCCTCTGGCCCTGGAGAGCAGAGCCCCCTCCCAGGAGTTAGGGTGTTCCACGTTGCTGCGCTTCCCTTCGCCTGTGTCTACGAGGGAGACCCCCGAAGCTCCCAGTTCACCAAAGGGCCCCTTGAACTTCCCACTCCCAGAGCCCTCCCCAGGCCTGCGCAGAGTCCCGTGTGGGAGCCGCCTCCGGGTGGATCCCCGTGGCCTCGCGCGGGGACTGAGCACGCAGTAGGGGCTCCGCACATGTTGGCCCCTGCGCCCCGGAGTCCCCGCGGGCGGAGGGCCTGCAGCGGGGTCTGCGCGGGCCGCGAGGGCGAGCGGCCCGGAGCCTGTGCCCCGCGGCGGCCTGGAGCGCAGGGGTGGGTGGACGGGTGGGTGGGCTGTTAAAGGGACGGTCACTAAATCAGGATTAGGCTGTGAGGTTGTCAGGCTGCCGGCCCTGTCTCCATGGATACCTAATTTGGAGGAGAATAGAGGACGGAAGAATGTTTGTGTTGTGGTCCGCCTGCTTTCAGCCCCCATCCCGGGGAAGAGTTGGGGACCTGATTGTAGCCCCAGTATGGGGCTTACGGCGTTGGGGTTTCTGGGTTTCTGGGACCCGGGGTCTTGGAGTGGGCGGGTCGATGCCGCGGGGTCAAAGACCCCTGACCTTGCAGAAGGAGTCCTGGACCTTTCTCCTGAGTCCAGTTCAAACCCCCCTGAACATCTTTTGGGAATCGGCCTCCTTCCTGAGCCACTCAGGCCGGGAGCAGATGCCATTCTCTGCTGTGTCTTAGGCTCCCTCCCCACTCCCGCCCCCCTCCTTCCTCTCAAGGACGGACAGGCTGGACAGCTCAGCGCTGCAGATGTGCAGCGAGCCAGGGGCTGGGTGCTGGTCGCGGGTAGCGGGCAGGGCTGCGGGGGGCAGGGGGCGGGGCAGGGCTTCCTGGGGTGGGCGAGGAAAGGGGCGGGGTTTGCCGGCTTGGCGGTGCTGAACGGGGTGACAGGCCTCATAAATCCCCCTTTCCCATACTTAACACCATTTCATTTATTTCCATTGGTGCTAGAATCAGCCAGAAGTGACCCTGGTGCAATGCTGTAATATCGTTTGGGGAAAGCCCTCTTGGGCCAAAGGGAAATTAGCTGGGATTGGAGGGGGGGGGAGAGGGAATATTGCTCCTGGTAAGCCCTAGATTGTTCTCAGGCTTCAGGCCTGAGAAGGGCTGGGAAGCGCAGGGGTGATGAGTTTAGGCTCAAATATCCTGCCCTGAATCTCTGACTGTGGGGTGGCCTGGGCTGACAGAGAGCCCTGTTTGGGCAGTTCCTGCCCCTGCCTGGAGGGAGGCAGAGGCTAAGGGACCCAGGTTGAAGTGTGATCTTCCAGAGTGAGTCCTCTCCTGCCTCCCTTCTGGTCATCCATGGCCACCGCATTTTATGGATGAAGAGTCTCCTCCCCTCCCCTCCCCTCCCCTGCCTGAGCCAGCTTTATTGCTGATATCTCAGACTCTCCACGCAATTTCACGCCTCTCTGCCTTTGCTCCTGCTGTTCCCTCAGCCAAATGCCTTCCCCATTGTCCCTGTCTTGCACAACCTCCTCATTCTTCAGGGCCCAGCTCAGATGCCACACATCCCCAGAGTTGCTTCCCCAGAGCCCCTCGGCTCTTGTCACTTGCCCCTCCCCTCCACAGCCCCTCAGCCCTGCACCTGTGCTTCCCTTCCGCCTTTGTGGCTAAGTCTAAACCAGATTTTGCCTCTGGGAGCCCAGAAATATATACTTCCCCCCACTGTCCCATGGGGCTTGGCATTTCGCGAGTGCCCTGCAGATATCTGTTGTCTGAGAGAAGGCATTTTGTAAGAGCCTTCAGCCCTTGCACTTTCAGACAAGTAGCTCTGCTCTTCTGAGCAGTGGAGACCTCTAAGTGGATCTGCTCCTCCTCCTCTTCCTCCTCCTCTCCCTCCTCCTCCTTCATGACTTCCCCTCCCCACAAATCTGGGGAGAACTTTGCCCCTTCTCTTGCCTACAGACCAGCATTCTTTCCCTGCCATTATCATCCTGTTAAACAGAGAGGCCAGTCAGAATCCATATGGATCACATTAACAATTGCTTATTATCTGGGCCAAGACTCCCCCACTCCCCACTACCAGAGCCTACTGTGGCAGCTGCTGGACCCTTAGGAGCCCCCTCCCTTCCCTCCACCATTGGTCAGCCCAAGAGGGCAGGGAGAGGGAGAGGGAAAGCCCTCCCTTCCTAAGTCTTCTAGCAGAATTGTACCTCTTCTTAACTTTGGCAGCTAATGACTCTTTTCTGTGTTTAACAACGCAGGAGACCGACTCGGTGAGGTTCCAGGGCTGTGTCTGGGAGTGGGTAGCCAAGGTTAGGTGCACCTGTAGTCTGTTGGCTGAGAGAGAACCCTCCCTACCAGTGGACTGACAAATCACCTGGTTTACTGATGGTGTCCCCTATCTTAGCCTTGGGTTGGCCCTATTTCTCTCCTGGGGAGGGGGGGAGCTGTTTGGTAATGAGGAAGATCCTGGCTGTAAAAGTCTATGTGGCTCTGGATCCCAAGGCTTTCCCTGATGCCAAGGAAGCAAGAAATAGGACTGTGGTGTACCTCAATGGTAGAACACATAAGGAGGTCCTGGGTTCAATCTCAATCATGGGTGGGGGGGCAAGGAATGCAACCTAATGGTTCTAGGGACGAAACGTGTCTCTGGGATTACCCATTTTAGGGGTCATGAGGCAAGCATATGGTCCTGGGTTTCATAAGTGTGCATAAAGAAAGAAAATAGGAAAGTCCTGGATCCATGTATGTTTGCCTATACATGGATTTGAATTCAGGGCCTGAGCTCAATTGACTTTGCTTTTTATGACTGGTGCTCAGCCACTTGAACTGTATCTCCAGCCTAGTTTCCTCTCTCCATCCCTCCCTCCTCCTCCCACCACCTCTCTTTCTTTCATCATGGGGCTTAAACTCAGCCTGGGCACTGTCCCTTAGCTTATTTTGCTCAAGGCTAGTGTTCTACCTTTTGGAGCCACAGCACCACTTCTGGTTTTCTGATGGCAATTGAAGATAAAAAGTCTCATGGACTTTCCTGCCTTGGCTGCCTTTGAACTATGATCCTCAGATTTCAGACTCCTGATTAGCTAGGATTATTGAGGTAAACTATTAGCATTTGGCAAGTGGTGCTTGCTGTGGCAGTTTATTGCTCTCTGAGATGTTAAGGTCAGAGCTGTCCAGATCACCTGGCTCCTGCTCAGTGCTCACTCCATGATTTTAGTGGCAGGAGCCCCATGCCAGGGATGGGCCACTGGGTTGCTTGTTTGGCCAGCCTTCAAATACAAAGTTTGTCCTTCCCCAGTCAAGGTTGAGGTACCCAACCCATCTCTTAACTGTGTGGCTTAGAGAGTGGCTGTGCAGGGATTTTTTTTTGCTTGTTGCTGTTGTTTTCCAGGAGCAAAAATGAGTGGTGAGAAAACTTAGCTCTTTTTGAAGCATTTTCGTAAGGATCTTGGCTGCTCAATTACCACTTATATAGCTCTTCTTAAACACTCCCCATTGTCCCAAGGAAGAGGACTAAGAAAGGCAGCCTTTGAATAAGCATCATATTAGGATTCAGGGACTGATAGTAACATCTGAATTCTGGTTTTGAATGACTAGCTTTGTAGGGATTGGGTAGGAGCACAAGTCAAAATATTCAGGGCTAGCTGGGCATTGATGGCTCACTCCTATAATTCTACCTATTCAGGAGGCTGAGATCTGAGGTTCAAAACCAGCCCAGACAGGAAAAGGCATGAAACGCTTATCTCCAATTAACCACCAGAAAACCAGAAGTGAAGCTATAGCTCAAAGTGGTAGAGTGTTAGCCGTGAGTGGGAAACCTCAAGGACAGCATCCGGGTCCTAAATTCAAGCCCCACGACTGACCTTTAAAAAAAAAAAGAAAAAGAAAAAAATCAGGGCTATGACACCAAGGAACAGACTCCAGAGGGCTCAGCCAGTTAAACGCCAACCATCTGGTTTTGTATTGCAACGCAGAGAATAAGCCTTGTTTCAGAATTCACCTTGGGGGCTGGCTGGTGGAGAGTTCTCAGGGCGTGGGAGAATTGAGTTCATATCCCCACCAGTCTTGGTTCCCACTCAAGGGACAAAGCCTTGAGCTACACTGACTATGCCTACTACAAATCAGGAGTAATCCTCAACAAGGGACTCTGGAGAACCGCCTCCCTGGGTAGGAAAAAGAGAAAAGCGTATATGTGAAGGTTGTGACTATGAATGAGCTTGCCATCTTTAAAGCCTTTTCCAGAGTAGAGTCAGGGAGATAGCAGGGCTCTGGAGATGGTGGAGAGGAAGGAGAGCTTGGCTGCTTGCAGGGTTCTGGGAGATAGAAGCAGGGTTCTGGGAGATAGAAGCATGCTCCCTCTGTCCCTTCTTAGTGCCCAGACAGACTTAGATCTCCTTATGTCCCTGTTCAATGCTGAGATTAATCAAGGATACAACAAGAGACCATATTTTATTCTCAACCCACCTATGCTGCATGCCTACCTACCAGTCTTCATATTTCACAGGGCCCTGTCTCTGTCTCTGCCAGCTTCCAGAGCTTGGGATTCCTGGATCCCTGACATTCCCCCATACCTATTAGACCAGGTCCTGAGTTTAATCTTCAGTGCTATAATAATAATGATGATGATGACGGGTTGGATAAATGACTATTTGAATTAAATATCTAGGTCTTGGCAGCCACAATTCATACTAGGTGCCTGTAGCAAAGTAATACCAAACTAGAGACATTCACTTCCTGCCCATATGGAAAAGCCAAAGCTTTTTTTTTTTTTCATTTCTTTACTTTTTCCTTTCTTTTCCCCCAACCTCTCTCCCCCCCATAGTGGGATTTGAATTCAGGGCCTTGGTCTGCTGGGCTAGCACTCTGTCACTTGGGCCACATCTTCAGCCTTGCTTTTTGCTAGTTACTTTGAAGATAAGAGTCTGGGGAGCTTTTCTGTTCAGGATGGCCTCAAAACACAATCCTCCAGGCTGAGGCTTCCTGAGCGTCTAGGATGACAGGCATGAGCCACTGACACCTGCTCTCCTCTCTGTTACTTTTTTTCTTTTAATTTGGTACTAATTTTAAGAAATTTAAAAGATGTTGGGGATCACTAGAGGGGGAGAGGAACAGGCTACACTCTCAGTACCACTGTAAGTCCCTGAATAGAAGGGAGCCACTAAGGGGTTTGAACTGGGCAGACACACTCAGAGCTGTGGAATGTGTGTATACAAGACAGGTTGGAGTGTAGAAACTATGAGGGGAGGACCCAGCCTTGCGTCTGAGGAGGCCTAGGGTTGTTACTGTGTGTGAGGAGAGGCTGGGGTTGGAATTAGCAGGAAACTGGGACAAGGGACACTGCTTGGGGCCAGTCCACCTGCGACTTACTGCCCTGTTTGACCCTTGGATACTGAAGAGGTGTGTGTTCCCTCCAGATCAGTGGGGAAAGAAATGACAGCTTTAAGCTGCACTTTCTTCCCCTGTGGCTCCATCCTCACCTAGCTTCCTGGCTGGCCTGTGTTGAGGCAGCTGGGCTCACTGGGGACTCTAATCTATCAGGAAAAATTCCTTTTCCTCCCAGCTCCTCACAGATGATAGCATTTCCCTAGTAGTCAGATGTCTTGGTCCATTTCCTGCTGCTGTCACATGCTACAGACTGGATCATTCATAAGCAAGTTTATCTGGCTAGTGATTCTTGAGGGAAGTTGGCAAAGGCCCCCATCCTGGATGAATGTGGAGACCCACAGAGGTGGAAGGCCAGGCTCATCCTTCTACCCAGCGTGCACTTCAGGGTCAATGGCCCACTTCGCTATTCATTCGTTCATTTCCGTTTTCTTTTTGCCATGCCTGAGAGGGCCTCGCACGTGCTCGGCAAGCACTCTATACTGGCTTACATTCCCAGCATGACATTTTTTTTTTCTATGTCAGTCTGGGAACATGAATTTAGGGATTGGGCACTGGTCTTGAGCTTTTTTGCTCAAGGCTAGAGCTTTACCATTTGAGCTATGTCTCTACTTCCAATTTTTCCCCCCCTGATTAATTGGTGATAAAGAGTTTCATGGATTCCTGCCTGGGCTGGCTTCCAATCTTAATCTCCAGATCTCAGCCTCCTGAGGAGTTAGGATTAGAGGTATGAGCCACCAGTGGATGCCCTGTTTTCTTAGCTGCCAAGTAAGAATGATAACAAAGTAAGAATGATAACTGATATAGGAGGCAGAGAAGCATCTGGAGGCAGCCATCCCTGATGGGTGGTCCTCAGTCCTAGTCTGGTGACTTAGACAAGTGACCTGTGCCTTGGTTTACTCATCTGTCACATGGGAATGCTGTCCTCCTCTTGTGAGGGTTGAATGACTGGTTGAGTTCCCACCCAGATCAGGTCGACAGGGGAGTGGCTGTGGCTTTTGGTCTTGCCTGGCCCCCTCCCCCTTTTTTTTCCTGCTCACTCAATCCCTGTGGCTCTGCAGGTGTGGGGGTTATCCCTTGAGGACATCCCTGCCCACTCACACCTAGGTGGACCGGCCAGGCTGCATAGCTGAGTGACTCAGCTTAGCACCCCAGGGCTGGGGAGGGGTGAGCCACCTTGGCCTGCTTTCTCACCTTTTCATCCAGCCCTCTTTGTGGGGCGTTTATCACACACCCCACCATAAAGGAGTGTATTTGGGGCCAGAAAAATGATCACTTAGTCTAAACTTAAGCCTTTCAGAGGCCACATTGTCACCCAGACTGACTTGAGGCCACTTGGCAGGAGTTTGCTGTGGTGCCTTGGAAGACTCTCTGGGTTCTGGGTCTGTGACATCTGTGTCTCATGACTGCTGAGGACTTCCCAAATGAAACTGGGATTCCAATGTTTCCCATTCCCTCTGGGGACCCCGGTATTTCTACATTTTATATTGATAAAGTATTTTTGGGAACAGCCCACAGGTTTCCCACCTGTAAACGCTGCCTAATGCTCAGCTCTGGCAAAGAGCCCTGACTCTATCTTTTAAGTCTTAAGGGATGATGAGTCCTGCCCCTGATGGCCGTGGTGTCCAGCTGGACAGAACAAAAGGTGATAGCCTAGGTGCAGATGTCTGCACCCCGCCTCAGCTCTTTGAGTCCCTTTCCCCTGGCCCCTGCAGCCTGGCACAGGCCCATGCAGTGGGTTCCTGACCAGGGTGAGGATTACCCGGGAGCTGGAGGCAAGCTGACTCCAGGCGAAGCAGAGCAAGCACAGGGCTCAATGGTGAGAACTTGATCACTTTTTTTTTTTTTTTTTTTTTGGTTGGTCATAGGTCTTGAACTCTGGGCCTGGACTCTGTCCCTGAGCTCTCCAACTCAAGGCTACCATCCTACCCCTGGAGCCAAGGGCCATTTCGGTTTCCTGGTTGTTAATTGGAGATAAGAGTCCCACGGACTTTAGTGCCCAGGCCGGCTTTGAACCGTGATCCTCAGATCTCAGCCCCCTGAGTAGCTAGGATTACAGGTGTGAGCCACCACACCTGGAAACACATAATTTTTTTTTTTTTTTTTTTTTTTTTGCCAGTCCTGGGCTTGAGCTCAGGGCCTGAGCACTGTCCTTGGCCTTTCTCAAGGCCAGACCTCTACCACTTGAGTCTTAGCACCACTTCCAGTTTTTTCCTGTATATGTGGTACCAAGGAATCGAACCCGGGTCTTCGTGCATGCTAGGCAAGCACTTTAACCACTAAGCCAAACTCCTGGCCCCACACCTAATTTTTTGTTTAAAGGTAAAATAGTAATTTAAAAAATAGCTAGAGGCTGAGGGTGTGGCTCCATGATAGATTTTGTACTTAGCATTTGTCAAGGTTAGGTCTTAATTCTGAGCAACCTCACCCCACCCCCCCTCATGTAATTATAGTTGTTTTCTATCCACTGGATGCTGGCTACAGGGCCTGTGTGGATACCAGCATCCAAGCATGTCCCTTGCCAAGATTGCATCAGTCCAGATGAAACATTTTTACACATGTTTTTCTTAAATATCTTTGCTTTGTTTTTTAGGCAGCTTCAGAGGCTATCTGTAACAAAGTAATTATTATAAAGACTTGTTATAAAACAAGTCTTCACTAGCCTTGCTTGTGGGCCCTGGTCTTTCTGTCCCTTTGTATCAAGGAAGATAGTGAGAGAAGGTTAAGAACTAGTGAGGAGGGCTACAAAGGCTGCTGGGCCAGAAGCTGCCCACTTGCTCACATGTGCAGAGATGTTCCCGGGCAGGGGAGGTTCAGCAGGGGCAGGAACTCAGAGCCAGGTTCAACATGTGCTATCAAATCTCAATGACGATTTAAGTGGCAGAACAGAAGTAACTGAATGCAATGTGCTAGTGCTCACGCCTGTAATCCTGGCTGTTCAAGAGACTGAGATCTGAGAATTATACTACTTCTAAGCCAGCCCAGGCAGAAAAGTCCCTGTGAGACTTTTTTTTTTTTGCCAGTCCTGGGCCATGAACTCAGGGCCTGAGCACTGTCCTTGGACTTTCTCAAGGCTAGAGCTCTACCACTTGAGCCACAGCACCACTTCTGGCTTTTTTTCTATGTATGTGGTATCAAGGAATCGAACCCGGGTCCTGGTGCATGCTAGGCAAACACTCTACCACTAGGCTAAACTCTAGGCCTGCCCTGTGAGACTTTTATCTCCAATTAACCACCAGAAAACTGGAAGTAGAGTTGTGGCTCAAAGTGGTAGAGTGCTAACCTTGATCCAAAGAGCTTAGGGACAGCACCTAGACCCTTGAATTCAAGCCCCAAGACCCATGGGGGAGGGGAGGAGGAAGTAACTGGGACTTGCTCCAGGCCCGAAAAGGGAGTCAATAGTGGTCTCAGATTCATGGAGAGACATTAGGGAAAATGCCGAGGTGCTGAGTTCAAGTCCTACAACCACACACACACACACACACACACACACACACACACAATTCCAAAGGGTAGTGAGAGAGAGAGAACAGGCTGCAGGCACTGCCAGCTCTCAAGAGGCCACTGACATAGGAGCATGGAGACCGTACAAGACTCAGCAATGGTTGGTAGGCCAGGGAGCTCACCCCTGTGGAATAGCCATCTTCTAGATTCACGAGGCAATTTATAAACTGTACTTGTCTCCATAGAGACTCTTTTGGGCCAGGGCCAGGGCCCGGGAAGCACCCCATCTCCATAGCTTTCCTAGGCTGAAGCACTGTGGCAGCTTCTGAGGAGCCCAGTTAGTGCCTGCTCCACCCCAAGCCTCTTACTGTTGCCCTCAGTTAACACTGAGGTCCGCTGCCCTTCATCTTAACCATCAGAGCTCGTTCCTTGAAACACACAGGCATGTGAGGGAAGAAGGGGCTGCCACCTCCACATGGTGGCAAGCTTGCTAGGGAGGCTCCCGGACGTCAGGCTGGCCTTCACTCAGTCCCTGGCTGTCCTGGGGATGAGAACAGCCAAGGGAGAAGGGAAGGCACTGTGAGTGGAATCATGGTTGAGTCTCTCTTCCCAGGAAGGAGAGGGGGCCCTCTATGGAAAGCAGTGTATACTATGGAAAGGGTGTATACTGAGTTCCTTGCTGCCTTGTCCCAACTAGCAGCAAGTAGAGTTTGAAGGCAGTGAGAAGAGCAGTGTGGCAGGGTACACTCAGCGAGCATTGGAGGGTTCCTGCGGGCCTTTCTCCTGCAGAGCTGAGGCAGCATACAAGTCAGCTGTCAGCCCTTCCGGAAGTGCTTGGCTGATCACCTGGAACTTCCCACAGCTACGATCTGGCTCAAGAGAAAAAGCTTGCTAACCAGAATGGTGTTCTCTTGCTCAGAACTTAGGCAGGAGGCAACTTTGTGGATAATAGCTAGGTGGATGTTTCCTCCTCCACTGCCACAGGGAGAGGGCCCCGTTGGAAGACCTGTGGCTTGCTTGCTAGCCTCGCAGGCAGGCGCTCTGAGGCAGCCAGGGTGGACCGGGGAAGTGCATCTCTGAGCTGAGACTGAAACAAACGGGGAGGCTCCGGAGAGAATAGGGCTGCGCTGTTGGGATGAAGGGGGGCAGGGAAGAGGGGAGGGCTTCTGAGCTGGAAAAGTGATTAGCAGCTTTGATGAGGTTGAAGTCAGGCCTAGTAGCCCCAGGGTGCAAGAGAGGGGGTTGATTGTGGGGAAAAGAGCTGTGCTTCACTGAGGGTGGACAAAGGCAAGGCACCCACCCCTCCCCCTGCCCCGAGCAGCTTGATCCCTGGAGGTACTGGCAGAGCCCTGAATGCCCAGGGGTGGGGGGTGGGTGGGGATGGGGATTGGAGTGGGTAGGACTGGGTCTTGGGTAAAACGTTGGGAGTCTGTGTCTTTCCTTCAGCAACTGGCACCCCAGGATCTTTAAGAGTCAGGAAGGCTCTGCCTGCCTGTGGCTCATGCCTATAATCCTTACTACTCTGGAGGCTGAAGATCTGAGGTTCACAGTTCAAAACATGAAAGTCCATAAGACTTTTATCTCCCATTTACCACCAAAAAGCCAAAGTGAAAGTGTGGCTCAAGTGGTGGTAGAACACCAGCCTTCAATATGAAAGCTAAGAAACAGCACTCAGGCCCTAATTCAGGCCCCTGAAACTAGCACCAAAAAAGAAAAAGAAAAAAAAAAAGTGGGAAAGATCTGGAAGACACCTTCAACCCCCCAGGGTGGTAGTAGGTAGGTTGTTTGATCAGTGAGTGTGCAAATTGGGATTTTATGGATTGCTATTCACTGTTGGGGCCAGGGCCCCCCAAATTCCTCTGTGCCCCAGAATGCATAATCTGGTTCTGAGCTTCCCCCTGGGAGGTGGAGGGAAGGCTAGGCCCCCACAGGCCTCCACCCTTCCTGCTGTGGTTTTCCCAAAGCCCTAGGCTTTGTCAGTGGCAGGTTGAGCGGTTCAAATGTGCTAATACATTCCCTGGGGACACCAGACAGTGGGACTTACCCTCAGGGCTGTGATTGGCTAGAGAGACCATGGGAAGGAGTTTGTGGTAGCAGCTGTGTGTGTATGTGATGTGTATTCGTGTGTATTTTCACACACTGCATGCCTGCTTGGGAGATTGTGTAGTATCATCCTGCTCAGACCACTGGGCAGAGACAAAGCATCTTCATCCAGGCTGGAATGAGGATTAAGCCAAGAACAAGCCATGTCCCTACTTGTTGAGCTAGTTAGGGAGCCCACCTGTCCACCTTTCCATCTTGATCTGCTGGAGAAGAATGAATGAATGGAAGGGAGACTGTACATTTAACTGGAGTGGTGTCTATTTGAATCATCCCACACTTACAAATTTTTACATTTCCTCCTCGGATTCCTCAGTAGCCCCCTCCCTCATTGAGTGTCATTTTAGCCTAGGCCTGGCCAGACATCAAGGCTGGACATAAAGGACTGTCCAGGCCTCAGGGGACACAGCTGTGACACCATCCCTTCCCACCCCTTCCCCCGCCCCCCTCCCCCGGGTTACTATTGCAGAATGCGTTTACTCTGGTCACATTTCTTCTTCCCCGCTGGTCCCCATCTGTCCTTGGGATTGGATAAGGATGAGGATGAGGATGGTGGGCAGGATGGGGGAGGGGTGCGGGGCAACTGAAGGGTGAGGGAAGCACAGCCCAGAGGGCCAGATGACAAACTGCCCTGTCCTACCTTGTCTCAGGCTCCTCAGCCTGCCTCTCCCAGGCAGGACCAATAGGCTGGGCTGGGGGAGGGGCTGGCCCCAATGAGGCCAGGCCTGCAGCTTAGGGAAGCAGGGGCGAGCCTGAGGAAGAGTCTGTCCTGAGGAGGGCCACCTGAAGCCTAAGGAGGGCTCTGCTGCACTTCCAGAAGAAACTCAGGCCAGAGTGGGTTGGGCCCTGGGAGTTGATTATAATGTAGAACTTTCCATGTTCAGTCATGGAAATGTTCTGTTGTGACAACCAGTATTATGGCTGTTGAACACTTGGAATGCTGCCTTTGGCAAACGTGTGTGTGTGTGTGTGTGTGTGTGTGTGTGTGTACTGGGATTTAAACTCAGGGCCTCATACCCTCTCAAGGCTTGTGGCTCACTTGAGCCACAGTTCCACTTCAGGCTTTTTGGTGGTTCATTGGAGATGAGTCTTATGGATGTTCCTGCTTAAGCTGCTTCAACTCGCATCCTTAGATCTTAAAATCCCGTGGAGCTAGGATTACAGCCATCAGTGTCAGGCTTTAATTTTACAGTCTTAATGGATTTAAATAAAAAAGGTCACACGTTGCTAATGCTGCCATTTGGACAGTCAGGATTTGAGGCTGGCTTCACAGGGATATGCAATGCCCTTGGGTCCAAATACTATCCCTGTCCCTCTATGACTGTGTGGCCCTAGTATGCTGTGACTCCAGGCTGTCCCAAAGGAAATGTGTGGGTCCTTTATGGTTAGGGGGTTACTTCTGCCTATAGAGTGGGCTGAGCTGTCCATGGAAAATTCTGGGCCACTAGCAGACACTCCAGTGGGGAAGGAATGACTGAGGGCCTCTAGACTTAGAGGCATTGCAAGAACTTCCTTGGGATGTCAGTACAGAGGCTTCTTGGAAGAGTGGGTGACTGGAGACCCTCTATTTCTTCTGTAAAACCAAGCTATCTGGCAGGGATGACACTGAATGCTGACTATGAAAGTTTTTGCAAACA
This sequence comes from Megascapheus bottae, assembly GCF_031878675.1. Taxonomy (NCBI): domain Eukaryota; kingdom Metazoa; phylum Chordata; class Mammalia; order Rodentia; family Geomyidae; genus Megascapheus; species Megascapheus bottae. The sequence continues at coordinate 48,741,981 of NC_143510.1, read as the reverse complement.
CTAGAAGGCTGGGAGGAAGAAGGGGCTTACTCTTCAAGGGTGCCGGCCCCTGGCCTGGCCTCTCAAGACCACAACAGATGGTCACAGCTTGGCTGTGGCCCTGACCGAGGACACAAGGCACGGATTTCTGTGCTGCCCTTCCCCCGCCTGGCCCAGCATGCGTGTGTGTGTGTGTGTGTGTGTGTGTGTGTGTGCGCGCGCGCGCGCGTGCAGTCCAGATTGGTCAGCTTCACTCAGGCTGACCTCCTGCTGCTTGGCATTTGACATATGAGGAGCCCCCCCTCAACCTACGCCCACCCCAGAGAGGTGCCGCGCTGGCGGGGAGGCCTCACTACCTCCAGGAAGCTGGGTCCCAAGGGCCCTGATCTCTTTACCATGTGTCTATGGCCTTTGATGGGAATTCCATCGCCTTTTTTTTTTTTTTTTTTGTCTTCTTTCAGAGGCCTAAGGAAGGTGGGGGTAACAGCAGGAGGAGGACAAAAAAGAAAAAGGAAGCCTCTGGGGTCCTGGGATGGGTGCTGTTGTCAGGTTCCAGTTAAGGTTAAGGCTGTGCAGTTTCTCTGGTGTTCTCAGAGAAAAACTCCACTATAGGTCTCTTCCTCCTTTCCCATTCTGAGATAATTCCCTGGCTTTCTCTCATATCTTGTATGAATTTGAATTGAGTTGCCCTGATGTTTTCTTTCATTGGCTGTAGAGGCAGTTTCAAGTCTCTTTGACTATATTCATCCATCCATCCCTCCATCCATCCATCCATCCATCTATCTGTTAGGAATTTACTGTATAAAACTTGTGCTAGTGGCTTACATCTAGAATCCTAGCTACTCAGGAGGCTAAGTTCTGAGGATCATAGTTTGAAGCCCAGGCAGATAAGTCTGTGACTCTCCAATTAAGCAGTGAAAAGTTGGAGGTAGAAACTTGACTCAAGTGGTAGAGTGCTAGCTGCAAGCCAGAAGGTTGAGTGAAAGTGTGAGAGCCTGAGTTCAAGTCCCAGTACCACCACCACTGAAGAAAAAAATAAGGAAAGAAAAAAAGACCTGGCTGGGTGTCAGTGGCTCACACCTGTAATCCTAGCTACTCAAGAGGCTGAGCTCTGAGGGTCAAGGTTCGAAGCCAGCCTGAGTAGGAAAGTCCTTGAGACTCTTTTTTTTTTCATATATTTTTTATTGTAATTAATAGAAGGGTTACATGATATTTGCCAGATAGATGGTGCATTAATTCCTATACATTGATACCCTTTCACATGTCTTGGTCCCTATTTCCCTCCCCCCCTCATCCTCACCCCTCTGCTTGAGACTCTTATCTTCAATTAGGCACCAAAAAAGCTGGAGGTGGAGCTGGTGGCTCAAGTGGTAGAGTGCTAGTCTTGAGCAAAAGAAGTACAGAGACCACATCTCATCCCTGAGTTCAAGCCCCAGGACTGGTACCAAAAAAGAAGAAGAAAAAGAAGGATCTAACTCTGTGCCAGGCACTGTCCTAACTGCTTGAGATTTAGTAATGAAAACAAATCTCCTGTCCTCAGGAAATGTCAAGTGGGTATACGGACAGGAAGAAGATAGGTGGGTCAGGCAGGACATGTGCTACAGAGAACCTCAGGTTGAGGGGACTGCCTCTGAGGCAAGGTGTCATTTGAGCAAAGGCCTGAAGTAAGCAGCCCATGAGAATACTAGAGAACAGGATCAAGGTCCCTGGGGTGAAAGGGAATGCCAGGAGGCCAGCATGGCAGAAGGGGATGAGAAATCCCCCAACTGTGATGGCAGCTAACAGGAACAGCTCATTCGGACCTGGTCAGCCAGGGCTTTGAGGGCTTTGGTTTTTTTATCTGAGTGCGGTGGGAGCCGCCACTAAGCTTACAGGGGTTGGGGGAGAGAATGTCACGATGAAGGAATCCCTCTGGGTTACTGGGTTGAGAATAAGTATGAGAGCTGGGAGGTGGTGAGAAGTGATTTCGTGTGGATACATTTTGGAGCCAGGCCTGTGGGAATGGTGGAGCTGATGTGAGAAAGAGAAGTGAACGATGATGAAACCCAGGTTTCTGTCTGAGACGGAGAGACAGAGGAGAGGAAGGGCAAGGAAGCCAGAAGTTTGCTATATATTTTTGGACACATTAATTGTGCTAGTTGGTAAATCCTTGTAGTGGAAGTGTCTCGAAGGTTGCCTGCAGATCCCTTCCTGGGAAAGGGCCGTGGTCAAAGCTGTGGCTTGGATGCTCTAATTGGAAGGAAGGCAAAGGCTAGAGCCCAGGCCTTAGAGAGATGGGGCCGTGGAGGTGGAGGGTAGCCAAAGAAGAAGAGGGGAGACCAGAGAGCCTGTCAGTCATGTTTCCAGAAAGGGTGGTTGATTGGGTGAGATGTTGTGTGGGAAGGAGGAGGTTAAGGACACAGGTAAGTGAAATTCTGGGTGTGAACGTTGTTGGAGGGAGAATGGGAGAGGAAGGATCGGAAACTGTGATAAGCAGCTGCTAAGCTTTCTTGGTAGGGGAATGAGGTAAACACTAGAGAGTGGAGTTGGAGTGAGATCTAGAGATTGTTTCAGCCCCTTTCTCTTCCCCTCCCCCCCGGAATAATAATAACAGCATACTGTATTATGGTTGATGGGCGTCCAGTCTGGTTGAGAGGAGGAGGAAATTGGTTCTGCAGGGAAAGGGAGAACCAGAGAAGAATGTTTTTCAGTGCTAAAAGAGGAAGGGATGAGGCTGGTGGGCATAAAGCCTCTGGCCCCCTCTCCTCATGCTCCTTCCTCATCCTCGTTGCAGCTGCCCAGTCTGTACCATTCATTGTTCCAGCCTGGAGAGAAGGGAGGACCAGAGCAGACCCTTTCCCCTTAGAAGTCTGCTCCTGGCCATACAGGCCTGGTAACCACTTGTGCAGGTGGACAGCGCTGGCCCTGAGGGAAGAGCCCCTCTTTCTGGGGCTGGCCGTGTCTCCTCTGTGGAACTGGAGCTCAGTTTTGCCTTCTGCAAATGCCTCCCTCGATGTAGTGAGGAGTGAACGAGAGCACTGGCATGGGGATGTGTGTCTTCCTTTCCTCTCAGGAGGGGCACAGCCCTGCACACTCCTATGCTGCCCACAGTCATTTCAGGAGCTGCTTGCTGCTTCCTGCAGCCCCCAATTTTCTCTTTGTTTCTCTCTCCTTATCTCTCTTTCTTACTTCCCTCCCTTTTCCCCTTTTTCGTCTGGTACTGAGTCTTGAACTCAGGGCCTTACCCTCTTGCTTGGCTATATCTCTCACCTTTGGTACTCTAGCACTTGAGCCACATTACTGCTTCTGGCTTTTTATGAGATAACTGGAGATAAGAGTCCTGTGGATTTTTCTGCCTAGGCTGGCCATAAACTATGATCCTCAGATCTCAACCTCCTGAGCAGCTAGGATTACTGGCATGAGACACCAGTGCCCTGCTTCTTTTTCTTTTTTTTCTAATACATTATAGGCCTTAAAAACAAACAGATAAACCAACCAAAACCATAACATCTATAAACTAATTCCTGTGATTCTTCATTAGCACCAGAAACTAACAGTTGTCTGTGTTCTAAAAGAAATACTGATTTTTTTTTATTTGAAAACTTAACATTTTATTAGGATTTGAACTCTGCGTCTCCTGCTTGTTAGGCTAGTTCTCTACTATTGTGCCATGCTTCCAACCTTGATCTTTTTTGCTGGTTAATTGGAGATGGAGTCTTAGGGACTTTTCCATCTAGGCTGGTTTCAACCTGTGGGCCTCTGAATCTCAGTCTCCTGAGTAGCCAGGATTACAGGTTGAGTTGCCAGCCTCCACCTCTAAAATTATTATTTTTTTGCCAGTCTTGGGCTTGAGCTCAGGGCCTGAGCACTGTCCTTGGACTTTCTCAAGGCTAGAGCTCTACCACTTGAGCCTCAGCACCACTTCCGGCTTTTTTCTATGCATGTGGTACCAAGTAATTGAACCCAGGTCTTCGTGCATGCTAGGCAAACACTCTACCACTAGGCCAAACTCCCGGCCTCTAAAACTATTTTTAAATTGACAACTAAGAACTATATATACTTGTGGGGTATGTGCTTTGATATGTATACATGTATACATATCATAATTTGTTTGGCATATTGTTTAGGGTATAATTTTTGTCAGTCCTGGAGTGTACCTAGCAAATTTTGCATTCTTTTGTCAGTATCTTCTCATTCCCTCTTACACTCTTTTTTCCCCTTATGCCCACCCGCCTGCCCTCCCCCTCCCTTCCTCCCATCCTCTCTTTCTTTTCTCCCCTTATTTCCTTTCTTCCTTCCTTCTTCCTTCCTTCCTTCTTCCTCTCTCTCTCTCTCTCTCTCTCTCTCTCTCTCTCTCTCTCTCTCTCTCTCTCTCTTTTTCATTCTTTCTTCCTTTTTTATTTTTTTTGCCAGTCCTGGGACTTGAAGTCAAAGCTTGAGCATTGCCCTTGGGTTTTTCTCAAGGCCAGAGCTCTACCATTTGAACCATAACACCATTTCCAGCTTTTTCTATGTATGTGGTATTGTGGAATTGAACCCAGGTCTTCATGCATGCTAGGCAAGCACTCTATCACTAAGGCTAAACTCCTGGCTCACCTACCTTCCTTCCTTCTCTCTTTCCTTCCTTGCTTCCTTCCTTGCTTGCTTCCTTCCTTGCTTCCTTCCTTGCTTCCTTCCTTCCTTCCTTCCTTCCTTCCTTCCTTCCTTCCTTCCTTCCTTCCGTCCCTCCTTCCCTCCTTCTCTCTCTCTTTTTCTTTCTTTCTTCTTTGGCCTGGGCAATGTCCCGGAGCTTCTTTGCTCAAGGCTAGCGCTCTACCACTTGAGCCACAGCACCACTTCTAACTTTTCCTGTTTCTGTGGTACTGAGGAATGGAACCCTGGGCTTCATGCATGCTAGGCAAACACTCTACCCCTAAGCCACATTCCTAGCCCTCTGTCGTTCCTTTCTTATTGACCAAATCCACCTTAGCTTCTGTTAGCTGTCATGTTGGTGGGCATGGATCAGTGTGATGCAATTCTGCCCCTCTAATAGCACATGGGGCTGACATCCCAGGAGGCTGGGAGACTGCAACTGCATTTTTTTTTTCTTTTTTTTTTTTTTGCCGATCCTGGGCTTGAGCTCAGGGCCTGAGCACTGTCCTTGGACTTTCTCAAGGCTAGAGCTCTACCACTTGAGCCTCAGCACCACTTCCAACTTTTTTCTATGTATGTGGTACCGAGGAATGGAACCAGGTTTTTGTGCATGCTAGGCAAGCACTCTACCACTAGGCCAAACTCCCAGCCCTCTGACACTCTTTTTTGGTTCTCTGTTTAAAACATATTGTTATTATAAAGGTGATATACACATGGGTTACAGCTATATGAGTCAGGTGAAGAGGACATTTATTTTTGGACAATGTCACCCCTTCCTTTTTAGCATTCTTTGCTCCTTCCTAGACATACAGTCTTGTCCACATTAGGGCCTGGGCCAGGTCAGGCCCAGAGCATCGTGTGGGTCCCGTTCTGTCAAGGGCTGTCCTCTGGCCTAGGCCTGGGAGAGCAGGTTCCCTTGAGGTGTGCACAAGAGCTGAGGCAGGTGACCAGTCCTCCAGAGTTCCCTGGTCACTCTTTTCTTTTATAGTAGGTGGGGGCTGGCATGAGGGGTGGGGCCCAGAGGAGGGGCACAGGTCTGATCAAGCTCTGCCAGGGGCTGCAGACCCCCTAGGGCACCAGTTGTAAGCTGTAGACAAAAAGCCTGGGACAAAAGGCCTGTGGGAGCCTTGGTGAATAGATTAATGAGATCTCGGAGCAGAGGCCCCACAATGGGATTCTCCACTCCAGCCCCTTTGTCCCAGGCTGAGATAATGGAACCAGAGGAGGCTTGCCCAGAAGGGGGCATCCGCCCCTGCTCCACACAGGCGTGGAGCTGCCTGTCCAGCTGCCCCTCCTCTCCCTACCCCTCACTGCCTTTTGGCTCAGTCTTCTGCCTCCCCAGTGGGTAACAGAATCCATGATTAGAATTTCTGTAAGATCTGAAAGGGATCTTGAGGATTGGAGGGACATGCTGACACTGTGGTTGGAATCCATTCCCATTCCTCCATGTGTAAAAAAAAATCTATCTATCTATCTATCTATCTATCTATCTATCTATCTATCATCATCATCATGATCATCATCATCATCTATTTTGCTGGTCCTTGAACTCAGGGCCTGGGCATTGTCCCTGAGCTTTTTGGCTCAAGACTAGAGCTCTTCCACTTGAGTCACAGTTCCACTTCTGGCATTTTTAGTAGTTAATTGGAGATAATAGTCCCATAGACTTTCCTGCCATGACTGGCTTCCAACCATGATTCTCAAATCGTAGCCTCTTGAGTAGCCAGAATTACAGGTGTGAGCCACAAAGCACCTGGCTTAGTATTATATACTTTTTAGGGACCCCCTTTAGGGGTTCCAGCACTTTGAGGTCCACTACCTTGGAAAATCAGCCGTCTCCATTGAGGAAGAGACTGGCACTTAAGGAAGTTGCATGTGTTGCTCATTGCCACAGTGACAGCCTAGTGTGGGCTGTAGGATGCAGGGCAGAGGGGCGCAGCCTCACCACCTTTACCAGGTCTGATCCATCACAGGAGGAGTGTGGATCTGAGGAGCAGAAGATGGAGGTTGTGGTGGGGGATGAGTTCTGTATCTCCGTCTTATCAGGATAAGAGTACTGATCTAGGCATGGCACAGAACAGGGAGCTAGGGAAAGGCATAGGTGTGTGTGTGTGTGTGAGAGAGAGAGAGAGAGAGAGAGAGAGAGAGAGAGAGAGAGAGAGAGAGAGAGAGAGAGAGACTGTGACAGAGAGACAGAAACAGAAACAAGAGACAGTACTAGGGCTTGAACCCAGAGTTTGGGAACTGTCCCTTAGCTTTTTGGTCAAGACTGGTGCTCTTCCACTTGAGGCCAGCTCCCACTTCTGGCTTTTTGGTGGTCAACTGGTATCTTACAGACTTTCCTACCTGGACTGGCTTCAAAGCTTGATCCTCAGATCTCAGCATCCTAGAATAGCTAGGTTTACTGGTGTGAGTGACCAGTGCCAGCTGGGGCTGCTCTTTGTTCTCAGGATGGCAGGGAACTTTGCTTCTTGAAAGAGGGGAGGGGTGGCTTGTTCAGCATCACTGAGCAAAGTTGGGTTTAGTTTGTACTACTTTGTACCCTCTGCTGGACTGTCACTTTCTTAAGCATATTTCTCTCTCCTTCTCCCCTCCCCTCTCTCATCATAGTCACTTTGCTTAGAATATATTGGGCCCCTTGACAGATGGAGAAATTGAAATTCATTGAGCCCAGGATCATATTGTGTCTAGGCCTGGATTCAAACCAGCCCCCACTGCTCCTCAAGTTCTAGGTCTTCCCTTATCTCCAGTTGAGTTGACCTAGGGGGAGTACAGTGTGGTCTGTGAGCTCAGCTATGGAGGGCGTTCCTCCTTGGAGATGCTTTGGCAGGAGCTGGAGGGTAGGGGAACATCATTCTCTATCCAGGCTGTCAGTAAACGCCTGAGAGTGAGCTACTGTGAGGACATACCAGGTGGCATCTCACAAGGATGCACACCTTGGAGATGGGGAGATGGCAAGGATTCGCATTTGCTATGGGAGGAGGAACCACTATTTGGCAGGGAGGAGGGATAATTGATTGGGCTAGGTCCTGGCCTGGGCCAGATCGCATCAAAGGCTGAGGTAGGTAAGCGTCTTATGTTCTGCTTGGTGAATGTAGATGTAGATAAATAAAGGTGGCAACAAAAGCCTTCATTGTTTATTCCTCTGGCCAAAATGGGGGAAAAAAAAAGACTGAGTGAAGTATGTAAGACACCCAGGTTAGGGACCAGTGGCATGGCTGGTGTCACACACAAGATGGCTCCCTCAGATGGGGCCGAATGCTGGAGAAGTGACTGGGTGATTGTGAAGGTGGAAGGATGTGTTCCGGGCTCATGGGATTCACCGGCTCTAAGGTGAGCCATTCCTAACGATGGCCAGACCAGAGTAGATGGCTTGTGGGTGAGAAGTTGGGAAGACTGTTAGAGGCCAGCAGCGAGGGACTGAAGGACACCAAATGCAGTGTGGGGCAGCTGCAGCCCATCTAGCAAGGCAGGGAGGGAAGGAAGAGTGTGTGGATGGTCCAGAGTGAGGGTCTGTTTTCACTGTGTCTCTCTTGAGAGAGGGCTGTTTTCCCCAGCTTGGCTAGTGTAAAATACATGAGGTGGATGCTGACATCCAGGAAGAGTCTCTTTTCTCCATATTTAGTAACCGGAAAAAAAAGCAAGCAAACAGCTCCAACTCCAGCCCAACCCAGTCCAACCAGCTCTGGGGTGGACGTAAGACATACTCCTTGGGTTGGTCTAACTGACATTACTTAGCATGACCCTGCAGCTATTTCTCTTGTAACTTCTGACCCCTTTTGATACCAGGTAACCCTTGCTGACCCTTCTCAGCAAAAGTCAGTGAAGGCTGGGAAGTGTTACCACTCCCCCACCCCCATATATACTCCCAGCTGATCTTTCTGCCTTTGGTAGCCCTGTCACCTCTCATATAGTAGGGAAGCAAAATCGCCTTGCTGACTTTCCCTTTGGGGGCATCAAGACCTTTGGCTCACACTTGCTTTCTGGGAAGTGGGGATGATACTAAGTCATTTGTTTTTGCCGGTCCTGGGGCTTGAACTCAGGGTCTAGGTGCTCACTGTCCCTGAGCTTCTTTTGCTCAAGGCTTGCCACAGTGCCACTTCTGGCATTTTATATGGTACTGAGGGATCAAGCCAGGGCTTCATGCATATTAGGCAAGCACTCTACCACTAAGCCACATTCCCAGCCCTCATTTTATTTTCAAAGACTGTCTTATGTCATTGATGTCTGGTCGCTGCCACAGGAAGTAGTGAGATTAGCAGAGGTGCACCTGTTGACAATCAGCTACCTGCAAGTAGGACCAATTGCAGAGCCTGAGATTTGACTCCTTTCAGTCTCTTCTTCCATCCTGCCACTTTTTGCATATACTCACCTCCAAGGCCCTAGAGACACAGAGTGGCTTGATGCATAGGCTCAGTGTGTGGCACAGAGCTTAGCACTTTGCAAGCGTCCTATTCCTGTGGGGAAGGATTCACACTGTAGACAGGGCAGATCTGTAGATTGTAATTTTCCAGAGGGTAAAGAGCAGTAAAGAGCTTCAAGGAAGGGACTGGGCCTGTCATGGCCCTGGCTTAAAAACATATTTTTTTTGGGGGGGGAGGCAGCGTATGTTACCCAGGTTAGCACTGGGCTCAGCCTTCTGATGCCGTGAGTACAGATAGGAACTGTGATGCTCAGCTAGCTCTGGCTTTTTGGTGGCTGCCTGTAATCCTAGCTACTCTGGAAGCTGAGATCTGAGGATCATGGCTCAAAGTCAGCCTGGGCAGAAAAGATTCTTGTCCTCAATTAACTAATAAGCTAGAAGTGGAGGTGTGGCTCAAGTGGTAATAGTACCAGCCTTGAGCAAAAAGCTAAAGGACAGCACCCAGGCCAAGCACTGGTGTGGGCACACACACACACACAAACTTACTAGAGTAGTTGGGAGTGTAGCTCTGAGTGCTTGCCTGATATGCAAGAGGCCTAGCACGGCAAACAAAAACTCATTACAAAAGAGAGGGGTGGGGGGAGAGAGAGGGAGAAAAGCTTGAAGAGAAACTCATCAGAAGCTTGGATCTGAGGAATACTGATCAGAAGACTGTCTTTGGGAATGCTATGGGCTCACTTTGTAATATCACCCTAAGCTCAGGCGGGCTTCCAGGCCTAGTCCATGCTTTCAGGCTCTATAGTCCGCTCACCAATGCCTTGATGGCTGGTGACAGTACAGGAAATAGCCTTGGGACGTGTCTATGGTGTCTATGATACAGATGTCAGGAGAGACATTGTTTATTACATCTCACAGATCTTTACTGAGGTCCGCAAGAAAAGTTTATGGTTTCTGTGCCAGGAACATTTTTGCTTCTTTCAAGAAATGGTGTTTTATATTGTGGGTGGCTGATCACATCTCCATTTTCATTTGGTGAGGAGAAGCTCAGAGACAAATTTGGACCCCAAGCTTTATTTCCCAGTGCTGGGGATGGAACCCTGGGAATGTTATGTTAGGTAAGCACTGTACTACTACACTGCCGGCCTGGACTTTTCCTCTCATCTCCAGAGTGTGTTTATCCGTCCCAAACAATGCTTTTACTTTGTGGGAAAGATAAGTTTTGGGAATAAGGCAGGTACAGGAGAACCTGTCAGGGCTCACATCCATTACATGTAACATAGTCCAGAGTACAGGAGCTCAGACCTCATCAGGCGCAGGCCAAAAGAAACCAAGTGGCAAGGAAATGCGCTGCCTGTCAGCACCTGGGGATTCCCAGGTGGATGAGACGCTGCCACCCTGGCAGGAATCTCTGATGTGGGGAGGAGATGGAGTTAAGAGGGCAGTGCAGACCGAGAACAAAGTATTGAAGAATGTCAAATTCCTGGGCCAGTAGGCTAGAGTCCTCACAGGCCTCACTGGTCTTTACATCATCCTGGAGCTTCTGCAGGGCCACGGACATAGCGCTCAGTGGCAAGTGTCTGTCGTCCACTGCGTCTCCGGGGTTCCTGACCCTTCCCACTGGGATCCTCCACTCCTTAGGTCCTACAGAGCAGGGCCGGTGTTGTCAACACTTTAAAAGGAAATCCTAACCTACAGGGTGAAGTTGGCAGGACCCACTTAACGCAGAAAACGAATCTTGGGGTCTAAAGGGGTGTCTGGTGGCCGCGGGGAGGAGGGCAGAGAGTGGGAGAGAGGGGGAGGGTGGCTGCTGGGCACTGTCCCGAGCCAAGGCTAAATGATGGTGGCCAGGACCTCACCATCTTCCCTTCCCTCTTGCCCGCAGCTCTGTTGAAGATGCACTGGACACCTGAGCACGCCCAGCCCCTCAACCAGTGGCCAGAGCAGCACCTGGACGTCTCCTCCACCACCCCATCGCCTGCCCACAAATTGGAGTTGCCCCCGGGAGGCCGCCAGCGCTGCCACTATGCTTGGGCCCACGACGACATCTCTGCGCTCACCGCCTCCAACCTCCTCAAGCGCTATGCGGAGAAGTACTCGGGGGTCCTGGACTCGCCCTACGAGCGCCCCTCCTTGGGTGGCTACGGCGACGCCGCCTTCCTCAATGGGGCTAAGGGGGACCCCGAGCCCTGGCCAGGGCCGGAGCCGCCCTACCCCTTGGCGTCCCTGCACGAGGGCCTCCCCGCAGCCAAGCCCAGCTCCGGGGGAGGCTCTGCGGGGCTCGGGGGCTCCCCGATCGTAGCCGGGAACCTGCCCGACACCCTCTATGCCGGCAACGCGTGCGGGGGTCCGTCGGCGGCGCCCGAGTACGGGGCGGGCTACGGCGGGGGCTACCTGGCGCCAGGCTACTGCACGCAGACGGGCGCCGCGCTGGCGCCGCCGCCGCCCCCGCCGGGGTACGGGCCCCCCGCCCCGCTCTACAACTACCCCGCGGGGGGCTACGGGGCGCAACCCGGCTATGGCGCGCTCCCGCCACCCTCGGCCGCGCCCCCGGGCCCCTACCTGCCGTCGGGCCTGGCGGCACCCACGCCGCTGCCCGCGCCCGCGCCGCCCCGGCCCGCGCCGTACTCCTTCCCCGCGGCCGCCGACGCCGGCGCGTCCCTGAAGCGCAAGGCGACCGACGAGGGCGCCGACGACCGCTACCGCAAGTACGCCTACGAGCCCGCCAAGGCCCCCGGCGCCGACGGCGCCCCCTACCCCGCGGCGGACAACAACGGCGAGTGTCGGGGCAACGGCTTCCGCGCCAAGCCGCCGGGAGCCGCGGACGAGGCGCCGGCCAAGTTCCGCGGCGGCGTCCCGCTCAAGGTGCTGGGCTCCCCGGCCTACGGCTCGCAGCTCGAACCCTTTGAGAAGTTCCCAGAACGGGTCCCGGCGCCGGCTCCCCGAGGGGGCTTCTCGATGCCGTCCGGGGAGCCCCCCAAAGGCGTGGACCCGGGCGCGCTGGAGCTAGTGACCAGCAAGATGGTGGAGTGCGGGCCCCCGGTGCAGTGGGCAGACGTGGCCGGGCAGGGCGCGCTCAAGGCGGCGCTGGAGGAGGAGCTGGTGTGGCCCCTGCTGCGGCCGCCTGCCTACCCGGGCAGCCCGCGCCCGCCGAGGACCGTGCTGTTCTTCGGGCCGCGCGGCGCCGGCAAGGCGCTGCTGGGCCGCTGTCTGGCCACGCAGCTGGGCGCCACGCTGCTGCGCGTGCGCGGCGCGAGCCTGGCGGCGCCGGGCGCCGCGGAGGGCGCGCGCCTCCTCCAAGCCGCCTTCGCGGCCGCGCGCTGCCGCCCGCCCGCCCTGCTGCTCATCAGCGAGGTGGAGGCGCTGCTCGCGGCCCGGGACGACGGCGGCGCCGGAGCCGCGCTGCAGACGCCGCTCCTGGCCTGCCTGGACGGCGGGTGCGGCGCGCGGGCCGACGGCGTGCTGGTGGTGGGAACCACGACGCGGCCCGGGGCGCTGGACGAAGCCACCCGCCGGCGCTTCGAGCTTCGCTACTACGTGGCGCTGCCCGACGGCGCGGCGCGGGGGCAGATCCTGCAGCGGGCCCTGGCCCAGCAGGGCTGCGCGCTGGGCGAGCGGGAGCTGGCTGCCCTCGTGCAGGGCACCCAGGGCTTCTCGGGGGGCGAGCTGGGGCAGCTGTGCCAGCAGGCGGCGGCTGGGGCCGGCCTCCCGGGGCTGCAGCGTCCCCTCTCCTACAAGGACTTGGAGGCAGCGCTGGCCAAGGTGGGCCCGAGGGCCACCCCCAAGGAGCTAGACTCGTTCGTGGAGTGGGACAAGATGTACGGCTCCGGACACTGACGGCGCGGGGGAGGCCCCCGGCTGCCTTCCCGCCCCCTCCGCCTGGAGGCTGGGGGCGGGGGAGAGGGGTTCTAGGCCAACGAGGGCTGAATGTGGGGTGGGGGGGCGACGGGAGGGCTCTGCCGGTGGATTTGCTTTTGGTGGGAAAGAAAAGGCTCCTGCCCAGCAGGCAGATCCATGCTCCATGCCATATGCGCCGTGAACTCAGGTTTTTCCTATTTATTGTGGACAGGAAGGGTGCCATCTCTGCCTGGTGGACAGGGCAGACCCGGCCAGGACTGGCACCGAGGGCCTAAGGAACTGCTGCTGTCTCCCCTTTTGTTTCCTTGCTCACCGAATGGCACCCTCCTTCCCCACTCCTCTCTGCCATTTGCTTAGTATTCGCTCCTGTGGTCCCCATCCCACGTTCGCCCCTCCTTCCTGTCCCCATCTCTCCATCTATCACCTTCTGTGCTTCTATGTCCAGCTCACTCTGGGGTCCCTGGGCGGGGCTCCCCTTCCCTGTGCTCCAAGGCCCCTCCCCACCTTCTGTCCCTTTCATTCACTGCAGTGTCCTTTGGCAGATCTGAAGGTCCCCCGGGGCTGGGGGGGGGGGGGAAGAGTCTCCCACCCACCCCTCACCCCCTACCCAACTGAAACCTTGGGTCTTGAAGATGGGGACTAGCAAAGAAAGAAAGAAAGAAAGAAAAAGAAAAAAAAAACCCAAAGAAGGGTATTTGTTTGTTTGTTTTTTTGAGGGGAAGTCCCAGAAATGTAGCTTGTTTAATATTTTTAGGCCTCTTATTTTTGTAAGATGTGTAGAAGTTGCTGTTTTTATTTTGACAACTCAGGAAGAAACTGACCTCAAAAAGAATGTTAGTCTTTGGCTGCTCTCCCATGTGCCCCCCACCCCACCCTAGGGGAGCAGATCTCCCAGAAAGAGAAACCCAGGACTCCGCAGAGGAAGGCCCAGCCGCCCACACACCCTGCTGTTCCTAGGACCCAAGCAGAATGTATTTCTCAGGGCTTCAGGAGGAGTGGGAAGGGCAGGATGGAGGGGGTTAGGTCTTGCTCTCTTCCTGCATCATCCCCCAGCTTTCAGCGTCAGGTTTCCAGTAAAGAGCTATCTAGAATTGGGTTATCCTTGTCCATTCCCTGCCCCTTAGAAGGTGACCCAGGCCAAAATAATAATAATAATAATAATCCCTGGCCTCTGCCTTGGTTTAGGTGCCCAGTAACAGACTAGAAGGATTTCTTCAGGAGAGAAAGCAGTGGGATCACAAGCCTGGTTGAACATAAAATCCTCGACTAGCCACAACTGCCTTCTCTGCTGGGACCCTCCGGAGGCCAGGCGTCCTCACTGGGAGGTTCTGTGGGCAGGACACCTCCCTGCTCCTGGGAGTCTGGGTCTAGAGCTCTGGGGCCTGGAGGTGGACAGGTGTTTCCTGACATCTTAGCACCCCTCTCCCATTCCAGCTTGGAGTTCTTCCTCCATATTCCTCGCCTTCCACCTGTGTCACCTGATAGGGCTTCTGTTGTTGACCTCATGAGCCCACATCCTAACTCTGATCTTTGGTCCCAAAGGGGGAATCACCCCCACCTCCTTTTCTCTCTCTCCAGTCTCCTCTGCATCTTTTGGGCTCCTACAGTTCCTACAGTCTCCTGACTTTCCTGGAAGAGATGGGGTCCATGTCACTCTAGGGTGCAGAGGGGGACCTACTTCTCCCTGGAGCCAGTCAGTTAAGCGCCAGGCTTGGTACCCCAACGTAGTGTTGTTGCCAAAGACCCCCAGAGAGCAGGGAGTGAGGAGCGCCTCTCAGGTGTGTGTTTGAGTAGCCAGAGAGTGTGGGGGAAGCAGGGTTGGGATCCTGGCTGTCCCTTCAAATCAGGCAGCCCTGAGGGTGGGTAGGAGCTCAGGGACCCAGCCCAAGGGTCCCCACTGCCTCCTCTGCTAGGCCCTTCTTGTTCCCCAGGCTTGGGAGCTTTGCACAAGAAGATAGCCCCCAGTCTATGGCACCTACCTCAGGGGCACAGGGCAGGGGGGCAGGGCAGTTCCAGCCCTGGCAGTGTGGGGGCATACCAAAGAATCCAGGGACTGGTTGTGGGCGGGGCATTCTGGCCTGCTGCTTCCCCCACTCACATTGGGCTTGGGATCCGCTCCTCCAACTGCAACCATTTCTACCTCATTTTGCTGCGTGGTGTACGTGGACGTATTTATCTCCTGTCTGATGATGCTCTGCAGTTGTGGTCTGTCTACCTCAAAAGAGACTGTATTTTAAAAGAAAGTATTACACAGTATTAAAGCAATGATGTGGTTTCCAGAGGATTTCTTGGGGTCTCTGGGCTGGGGCATTCAGTGTGGCTGTGGCTGTTTTCTGTTCCCTCAGCAGAAAGTTCTCATGGCATTCCATTATTCACTTTCACAGCCGGTAGCTCTGGGCTCTGGGCACTGCGGTCACATGAGAAGCGTTTCAGGTTAGGGACTCTTGCAGTTCTGAGCACTGAGACTAGCCAAGCTGTCTCATGGAGCTCCAGACTCTCACAGGATGAGGAGCACAGAAAGCCCCCAAGTGTGTGTGAACAAACTAAAACTATACACAGGGGAGAGGGGATGAAGAGAAGGGGACATCTAGACATCTAGAACCCAGGGCTCTCTTCCCCTGGAGTCCTAGGGTCTAGAGCTCCCAGGCCAGAGACCAGCAGGCTAGGGGCCCTTCCCCTCTCTTCCTATGCGATGCTCAACTTTAAATTCAAGGCCTGCCACTGAGTCATACTCCTAAACACTTTAGGCTTTCTTTTTCACATAGTCTCTTTCTCCCACCTCTTACTTCACTCCAACTTTGAACTCTAGGCCTTGCATCCTTATATAGGTTTCTTGCTTACAGTTGCTTTACCATTTGAGCCATATCTTCAGCCAGGTATTTTGCTGATTATTTTGAATATGGAATTTCAATGACTTTCCTGCCTAGACTGGCTTTGAACCAAGATCTTTCAGGTTTTACCCTTCTGAGAGTCTAGGATTTTAGTCGTGAGCCAGTGGTGCCCAGCTTGGGCCCCCCCTTTTTTTTTGCCAGGGCATCCTGGGACCACCATACTTCCATCTCTAGCTCCCCTGCAGCTGGGAACACAGACCTGTACCACCACACCCAGGAAGCCTTCTGAGAGCCACACTCTTCTTCCAACTAATTTTCCTTGACAGGCTCTAGTCCTGTGCCCCATCCTATTTTACAACTCTCATCCTTGGGTCACAGGGAGTCCCTGCTTCCTTTTCTGTCTCCTCCTTCAGCATCCAGCCTGTTCCTGCCTGCCCCTGGTGGAATAAAGCTAGGGTCATGCTTATTGCCATTGGGTGGAGGACAGGGTATAGTTCCAGCTGAGTTCCAGTGTTTGTCACATGAGACTGTGTCTTCCTCACCATCATCTGGAAGTCCCCAGATTATGTGTGTGCATGCACGAGTGCCAGTCTTGAGGCTTGAACTGAGCCTTTTGCTCAAGGCTAGCACTCTAGTACTGGCTTTCTTTGGAAGTTAGTGGAAGCCTCAGGGACTTCTCTGCCTGGGATAGCTTCAAACTGCAGTCCTCGGATCTCAGCCTCCCGAATAGCCAGGATTCCTGGTGTGAGCCACCAGCACACAAGCTCCCAGATTTATCTTTGAAGCTCCTGATCAAAAGGGGATGGGAACAACTAGAATCACTTGCTGAAATAGCTCTGTGGAGATGCCAGAAACTTTTTCCCTATACTTTCTTGACATGTTGGAGTGATCTAAGCACAATGATTGAAAATGCATTAGAGCTCAGGGGCAGCAGTGACTGAGCCAGGCTCTCTGCTTCAAGCATACTGCAAGCAGGCTAGAGGCCAAGTTAGCACCCTCTAAAGGGAGGGCGGGGGAGGACCTGGACCAGAGAACTGGGGGGGTTTCAGTGACCCCAACTCCTCAGCCCTAGGGGGTCCATATACCTACTCCTCCAGTTTATCATATAGCTACTGTGAACAGACACTGAATGGCACCCAGGGCACAGAAGTAGTTAGGTATAGTTGCTGAGATCCTATAGCCCAGGTTGAGAAAGCTCAGAAACATCATTTAGAAATACAAGTGGATAAGAGTGCTAGGTGAGCACACCAACCTTCATATTCTCATACCTGACACAATGATCTGATCTATAAAATACATCACAAAGACACTGACTTCCAAAACAGTGCTTTGATGAGCATGCGCAGCAGAGATCTGGACACCTGGTGGTATGCCAGGCTGGTAGCCCTGCAGTGTGGAGGCTGGAAAGAGCATGTGTGCCTCCTTCCCGTGGTGTGATGTCCGCAGTGGTGATTGGATAAGAGAACACAAAGTAGGGGCAGGAGTGGAGAGAAGTCAGATTGGAGGAGTGGGTTGGGACTGAAATTCTGAGCTGATGTCAAGTGAAGGAGGGAAATGGGGAGGAGAAAGGACATGGAAAGGGGACTCATTTGCAAGCCTTCACACCTGGCCTCAACACACCTTTACAGAACATTGAGTATGCACGAGTCTCTCTGGGGGCCAATAAGAAGACCTCACAGTTTACAGGGAGAGGCAGTAAAAAGGTAGAGCTGTTGGCTGGGGTGCCCCTGAGGTGAAGGGGTTCTGATGGGGACAAGTGGCCAAGGTGTAGACCAAGACATGAGAAAGGAGAGTCAGTTGAGACTCCATGGGGACATGAGCCAAGTTCAGGTGAGAAGGTCCCAGAGTGGGGGTATGGGTACCCAAGAGAGGCGTGCATGACATATAGACAAGAGATGAGGGCTTGCACGAGCGCAGGGTTGGAGGAGAAATGGGTCAGGTCCTCCTTAGCTGAGAAAATCCAACTGGGTCCTGAGGATGACATTGAGCAAGGGGTCTCAGGCTACTGGTGGGCAGGAATGAGGGGTGGCAAATGAATTAAGAGGGATGGAGGACTGGAGGATCTGCTTCAATATGTGGGCCCAGAATCCTAGCTGTCTAGAGAGTCTCACCCAACTACCAGGGACTGGAAAAAACAAACATCTGTCATTGCAGTCCATGCATTTTATGACCTGCAACCAATGCATGATGCACGTGTTGGAGGTTCTCTTCCCGGTCCCTGGGTGCCATAAACCCCTTCTCCAACCTAAATTGGTTTTCCTGCTGGATGATATTCACGCCTGTAATCCTGGCTACTCAGCAGGCTGAGATCTGAGGATTACAGTTTGAAGCCAGACCGCAGGAGTAGAAAAGGCCTTAAGATGTATCTCCTATTAACCAGTACAAAACAGGAAGTGGAGCTCTGGTTCAAATGGTAGAGCACCAGCCTTGAGCACAGAGAAGCTCAGGGATGCCTGGCACTGATGGCTCACGCCTGTCATCCTAGCTACTGGGGAGGGGGGCTGAGACCCGAAGGTCGCAGTTCAAAGCCAGCCCAGGCAGAAAAGTCTGTGAGACTCTTCTTTTTTTTTGGGGGGGGGGGTTCATGGGGCTTGAACTCGGCCTGGGCACTGACCACACAACCCTTGAGCCACAGCCCCACTTCCCGTTTTCTAGAGGTTCATTGGAGATAAAGAGTCTCAGGTCCTTTTGTGCCAGGGCTGGCTTTGAACCTTGATCCTCAGATTTCAGCCTCCTGAGTAGCTAGGATTACAAGGTGAGCGCCCGGCTGTCTGTGAGACTCTTCATCTCCAACTGATCCCCAGAAAACTGGAAGTGGCAGCGGCAGCATGGCTCAGGGGCAGCGCCCAGGCCGAGTTCAAGCCCCTGGAGGGGCGCGTGCGCGCGCACACACACACACACACACACACACACACACACACACACACACAATCTGTCCTCCTCCTCACTGGGGTTCTGGAATGTTCCACGCCTCCACCCTCGCACAATCCACGGGGGCTGACCCCCTCTTGGGGGCGTTCGGAGCCCCCCCCTCCCGGCCCGGCCTCTGGCGATGGCGGCCACGGCAGCCGTCCTGATGCTCTTCGGCTGGACCCTGGCTCCAGCCGGGGCCCTGGACGCCATGGGGCCTCATGCTGGCGTCCGTCTGGCCGAGCTGCTCACCCCGGAGGAATGCAGCCACTTCTGGTCTCTCCTGCGGACCCCCGAGCCCGACGTGGACGAGGAGCTGGCCCGGCTCTCCGAGGACCGCCTGGCGAGGCCCAATGGGTCCCTGACTCGGGCGGCGGCGGGGTCGTGGCGGCGCCTGCTGCGAGGGCTGCGGCGGCGGCGGCAGCGGCGGGAGGCGGCCAGGCCCGGAGCGTCCGGCCAGGCCGGCCGGTCGATGCTGTGGCTGGTGGCCTCGGACGGCTGCCGGGAGGCGCTGGCGGCCTGGCTGGCTGCCGAGGCCCCGTCCCTGCCCTGGGACCGCGTGGCCCGGGCTCTGCGGCGCTGCGGCCGCCCCGACGTGGCCCGCGAGCTGAGCAAGAACCTCCACCAGCAGGCGACGCAGCTGCTGCGCAAGTTTGGGGGGCGCTATCTGGAGCCTCCCAATGCCGCCGCCCCCGCCCCGGCCCCGGCCCCGGCCCCGGCCCCCGCCCCCGGCCCCCGCTCCCGCCGCTCCTCCGGCTCCGCACTCAACTGGGACGAGCTGAGGCTGATCGTGGAGCGCCTGCCGCAGCCGCCCTACGACCGGAGTCCCGCGGGCTGGGCCGGGCCGCTGGCGCTCGGCTTCGTCACCGGCTTCGTGGGCGCGCTGGGAGTCGGGGTGCTGCTCACCCTGCTCACGTTGTGGGTCACCGGTGGCGACCGCGACCCCGCGCGGCCCCGCGGCCCCGCCACTCCCCGCCCCAGCCTGAGGTCTGCCCGGGCGCGGGGCTGCGGGGAGGCGGAGCCGCTCCTGGGCGGCGGGCGGCTGCGGGTGGGGCTGGGAGACTGACGATTAAAGCTGTCTTAAAAACCCAAGCGCACAAGGGCTCCCGCGTTAGCCTCGCTACTCAGGAGGCCGAGATCTGAGGATCACCTTTGGGAGCCAGTCTGGGCAGAAGAGGCCATAAGACACTTAGCAAGGGAGCGAGCCCTGCCCCGAGTTCAAGCTTCGGGACACACACACACACACACACACACACACTCTTTCTCACACACCAGGAACCAATCAAAACTCCTTTAGTGGCATACACAGGTCAGTTTTGAATCCCAAGCCATCTAACCTGAAAATCTGACCCCGGAGGGATAGTGTGTGTACCAGGGTGTGTGTGTGTGGGGGGGTGCTGGCAACCATAACAAGATACACAGGTTAGTGGGGTCCCTGTGCACTTAGGCACGGCCTCCTGAAGTCCCACCTTTCTGGCCCACCTGAATAGTTAGGGAGTTGGGGTGTGTGTGTGTGTGTGTGTGTGTGTGTGTGTGTGTGTGTGTGTGTAAGCCCCATCAAGAAGCCCAGCCTAAGTGAGCCTGCCAGTACACAACCCTTCCCTGGGCCCAGGGGCTTGTGGTGAAAGAAGCCAAGACAGAATGACAGGCCAATCCAAGAGGAGAGTTGAAAACAAGATTGACGTAACCCTTTATTGCAAATTCTAAAGTAAAAAGATGTACAGTACAAAGTAAAATTGAAATTCCAGACTATAAACTTCCAATCCACTTATACATTCTCATTTCTCAAGCATTTCTGCCATTTCCGCATAAACAGAACAGGGAACAAGTCGAGGGGGTGAGGGAAGAAGATACAGCAGGGGAAAAAAAAATTAAGTGTCTAGAATAGTCACAAACCCCAGAAGCAAGTGAAAGAAAGAAAAGACGTTTTCTCGACCTGCTGTCCTGGTGATGAGAAGCGGGGGTGGTTGGAGCAGTGCAGTTTAAAATGGCTCTCAGAATAGCAGCATTTATGGTACCATTTCATCTGAAGTTCAAATAATACTTTGCCCTTTCCTAGTTCCTTTGCCTCTGTATCTCAAAACGCTTTACAAAACATTTAGTTAAAGCCTCACAACACCCCTGTGAGGTAGGTCAGTATTATTATCCCCATTTTACAGATGGGGAAACTGAGGCACAGAGAGGTTAAGTGACTTGCCCAAGGCCACACAGCGAGCCAGTGATTGAGCTAGGGATAGAACAGTGCTGTCCCTTTTCTATAACCACTGGACCACGCACCCCTTTACCTATATACATTCTTCACACACACACACCACATGTGCACATCTTCCCACCCCACCCCACTTAGCCTCTATGTACAAGCAAACAGCAGTGGGGGGGCAGGGGCAGGGGCTGCCTCAGGAGCATTTAAGTGAAGAAAATCTTGCCAGTCATGAAAAAGGAGTCCAAGAAAGCACAGAGCTGAGCCACACCGCAGACTCTGGTGCAAACTTTGGCCCCCTCCCCCTCCCAACCAGCCTTCTCTCCTGATGGCCCCCTCACTGATTAGCTGCAGTGGTTTCTTTAGGGGGGCAGGGAGGGGGAAGTACCTGAAAATGAAGGAAGCTTTTTGCAAGACTTTGGGCAACATCTGAGAAAAGAAAGCCCAGGACTCAAGTCACAAAGCATGTCACCTCCACAGCAGGCCTGGAGGCGAAGGGCCGAGGTGCCCAGGATGCGGACTGACCGACCAGCCATCTGTCTCCAGCAGAGCGACTGGAGCGGACGAGAGTGGGCACTTCGAGACCTCCTGAGTGTTCCTGGACCAGGAGACATGGCCTAGAGAGGGATGTCCCCAAAGGGGGGACACCCCGGTCCCTGCACGAAGGTGAACGGGACAGCCCTCGTCTGCTGGCCTGTCTGTAGGGGTGACGGACAGGCTGGGTGCTAGCTAGCAGAGGAGGGTGCTGGGCACTGGGCTTGCCCTCCGGTTGGGGCATGGGGGGAGGGGAGCTGTGGATTTTTTTTTTTAAACATACTGATGAAAAAGGCAGAAGTAAGGCTGGTCCGGCTGGGCTGGCTGAGGTTGTCTCTGGAGGCTCTGCCAGGTGGATTAGGTGAGAAAGGGGATTTCGTGGGACTCTAAACACTGGCCCAGGGGGATGCCACATGCAATGAGTGAGTGGGGGTCAGGGGTCAGGACCTGGCTTTTCTTTCCAGTGTCTACTTAGCCAGAATTTTTAAGAGTCTCTGGTTTCTGTCCTCATGTTCACCTCCTTTCCCCATATGTGCTAAGGTCCCAGTTCCCAGACCCCTCCCAAGACTCAAGAATTGGGATAGTCAAGCAACAAACACACACCAAGACAGGCGTCCCTTGTACAGTAAAAAGGGTCATTTTTATTTTGCTTTCTTTTGGCTTATAGTAGTGATTTACTTTTGTTTTTAAAATTTTTATTATTATGTTTTATTTTAAATCACGTCTCAGTTTGGGCAGCATTGGCCTCCATGCAGTCACTAATACACTATTGGTCTTTTACAGTTTACATTGGTTGTGGCAAAAAATAAAAGAAGCCATCTGGGTGCTGCCGCTTGCAGGGGCTTTGACTGGAGCATGTCTGCCTCAGCACAGTCAATGTCTGATGCCCAAAGCGGCTGGTTTTCTAGAGGCGGGGAGAGCAGGGTATGTTGACTTAGGAAGCTTCTCCTGTTCTCACCCTCTGATTTACATCATGGACTCTCCTCATCCTAAGCAACAAGGTTTATGGAAAGAAGGGAAAAGTGTTTTTCACACAAACCAGCAACCATGTCAGCTGCTGCTCAGGTGGCTTTGGCTCTGCATTTTAAATGAACAAAAATCACAACATCTTTTTGCTTTTTTTTTTTTTGTTTTGTTTTTTTAAAGGTGGATTGTGGAGTATAAATACTGCACCAAGGACCCGGCTACAAAAAAATAAATATTTGTATTATATTTATATATCTATATATATATGTGCAGTGATACTGTGGCTGCTGCTGCTTTTTGATTGGCTTCATTAATATTTGGCAAAGCATTGCCACTTGCCCACTCTAAGACGAGCAAAACGCCATGGCTGATTCTTTCAGTTCAGTGCCTGTTAACTGCGGGTGTAAACTGCTGGTGATGGTGTCATTTTACTACCAAAGTGTGGAGCAGGATGGGTGAGTGAGAGTGATGGAGGGAGTGAGTGAGTGAGTGACAGGGTGAAACTTCAGAGTGAGGGTGGCTTCTTTCTATGAAGCTGGCTGATGGGTGTCTGATACCAAGGTCCGGATGTTACTGAGGAGTCAGCCTCTGGGCTGGGGTCAGGAGCTGGAGGGCGCATCAGGTCTCAGAGGACTCTTGTTTCTAGGCTCTAGTAGCTGAATGACATCACTAGCATGGCTCTCGGTCTACCTAGCGGGATCAGCGCCCATCTCAAGACCTAAGAACAATTATTAAGGTTAGCCAAATCTTGCATAGAAGTGGTTAGAATTTATTGCACATTGGAACAAATACATATATACATATGTAGGTAGATATATGTATATATATTTTGTTGTTTTGGAAAAGACCATTATCAATAAAAAATTTTTTTGTCTGTCTGTCTGGTTTGGGGATGTACATTGGCTGACAGCATCTAAGTTCTAAGAAGAAAGAAAAGTATAAAAAATAAAGATAAACATGACAATGGCATAAGCCAGAAGCCATTTCCTATTTAATAAGTTAATCATTTGTATTTACAAAAAGGCATGCCAATAAAATAAAATTATATATTACAGTATTTATAATTCTCTTAAAAAGAATAACCACACATGTCAGCGTCTGTTTTGTGCTGTTTACAATGTCGCCTGTACATGGCACTATACATTCTTCCTAGCAGTTAGCAGGGTGCCGAGAGAAATGTCGGTTCCACTTGGCCTGAGGTGTGATAGAGACCCCTCTGGCGGGCTGTGGAAGCAGGCTCAGGAGGGCTGGACGGCTTCTAACGGCCCAACAGGATCAAAGCTCAGCCAACTGACCTGCTGTGGTTTGTTCTATGCAAAACTAGTCGAGTGGACTGTGAGATTACATCCAACGTGCTTCTACTGCAAGGCAGATTGGTGTGTCTGATTATGGGTTGGTTCTCTGTCACCTCTAGTATATGGTTCAGGAAGAATTTATTTTGATTTGGTTCACGTGCTAAGTCTTTCCTCACTCTCTGAGTGGACTTCTTGACACATTCGGCCGCAGCATCTTGGCTTTGAAACCTGGTCATGGATTAAGAACTATTTTGTTCATTTGTTTGTTTATAAAGCAGCAGGAGGTGGGATGGAAGATGGGATGCTCCCCCAGAAGCCACCCTGCAGTGACAGTGGGCAGGCAGGTTACTAAGCACAGAGCAGGCCAAAAGGGAAGGCGCTGGGGGAGGCTGGAGTGTCAGAGCTAATGCTGTTGCTACCTCTCCAGAACCAGTGCAGTCAGGAAAGCAAGTAGGCTTGGCTCAGAGGCCCTGTCTCTACCTCAGGTCCTACCAGTGACTGCTATGGTAACAGTACATGGAAGAAACCCCAGCCATAGCCCAGTGCTGCTGCCCTCACCCAGGTGTGAGGCTGGCAAGGGAAAGCCCTGTGCAGTGGAGAGATGTGAACCGCAGGAGGAACGGCATAGGTAAGGACTGTAACAACCCCTCTGCAGAAGAGAGAGGCCGGGTCAGCATATCTGAACCCCTCTCCATTATTGACCCGAGCCCGGAGAAAGCCACAATGCAGAAGGACATGACACTGAATGAAGTGAGCACCCCAGAACCCCCAATGAAAGGTTGCTTTAGGTTCCCCCAAATACCCCCTAGAGATAACATGCTACTCTGAATAGCACTCTTATCTCGATTCCAAGTGTCAGTTCTCCAATATGAAGGCTGAACCATCATCATAAATATTGCAAGATACAAATGAACTTTTTTTTTTTAGCCCTAGGATTTGGTTTTATAGTGACATTAATAGTACAAGCCATTCGGGATCAGAGTCTCCCCATGTACTCGACACAGAACAGCATTAAATAGTTCACTTGCAAAATATGCAACAATGGCTGTATGTTAGAGATGTCTGTTAAACATAGACACACAACGGATCCATCTGCTTGTTGGACTGTTTGTTTTTTCCCCCTTGTTGTTGGTGGGGTGGTCAATTGATTAGTTATGTTTCCCTACCCAGAAGGTGTATGAAAGACTTCTAAGAACTCAAAGAATTGCAGCCGGTATGGAACTCTTACCATTTTCTCCGAATACAGTGAACGGAGCGGGGCTGGGTCCTGTCCAGAGGCTGACCCAGGGCAGGGGACAGGAGCAGCAGTGTCCTGTGGTATATGGATCTCATGCATGACTTCTGATCACGGCATGCCATCATGCAAATCGTTTCTACGCATTGAACAAGCACAATGTTTGGAATCGGCCTGAGCAAGTCCTCCTCAGCCTGAAAAAAAACCTGATGGTTTTCCCCCACCCATCTCCAAACCACGTGAAGCCCATGTGGAGAAGATGTGGTTTATGTCAAGGAAACTGACAACTGAATGACATGGGCTAAATGGGAGTGTGTGTGTTTTCCCTTTTTGCTGCTTAGCTTAACTAATGTCAGAGTGCAAATATAGTTTGCATGAACAAACAAACTTTTTTTTTTTAAAGTAATGCTTTCTGCTTCTGAGAATCAACAAAATGAAAAAATAAAATCCATTTGGCTGCAACGGAAATGTGCTGGTCCCGGCAGCCTCTCCTGTTTTTATATCCTGTTAGTTTTTGTCCTAAGTTGCATTGACTGAATGTGGAACATGCAGTAACCACCTGCCCAAGCAATAGAAAATCTGTGAGTCCAGGGAGCAGGGTCTTTAGCCCTCGGCAGGTCACTGCTCAAGATGCAACCGTGTCACAAGGTCACGGGAAGCAGACTACGTTTGGTACAGATCTTCAGGGTACAATGTGCCCACTGCTGTTCTGCATGGATAGTATTCAGGAAGTTTGTAAACACTCTTTCACTTGCAAGTGTTAAACCGGTATATACCCTTTCATTTTTGCTCTCCTCTAACACTTGGATTCTCTGACCTCTTTTTGTCTTTTGGCTCTTTCCCGTCTTCCTTCCTCTGCCCGCTGCTGCTTCTCCTTGTCGGGTTTAGTCACACTGTCATAGGATGGGAGGGAGGCTGTGGACGGGGTGCTCTCCTTTTTCTCCCGGTGCGTGCCTCCGTTCTCCAGCTTATTGGAAGTCATCTTTTTGTAGATGAAGCCCCGCCTTGCCAAATGTCCCCGGTAGGCACGCTGCAGGACCACGGCAGACACCTCTTCCTGCTTGCGCCGCAGTGTGGTTGTGATTGGCTCGTAAGACACTTTGGAAGGATTTGATGCCACGAACCGCTCCTCCATCTGCTGGCGCAGGATGTCCAGCTCGCCGCTGTCTCCCAGGACCCGCTTGGTAAAGGCAAAAAGGATGTCCAAGCAGTGGATGCGATCGCCGCTCACCATCGGCAGATCCATGGCGATGAGCTCAATGGTGTTGGGCTTGGGCACACGGAGAGGATGTTCCAAGGCATCTGCAAAGTCTGCCAGCTTACAGTACTCGATGAACTGCGTGGCGTCAGGGTCAAACTTCTCCCAGATCTCATAGAAGGTCTCAAAGTCATCCTCGCTCAGGGGGTCTGCGCTTTCTTCTGTGGCTACACTGAAGTTCTCCAGGATGATGGCGATGTACATGTTCACCACAATCAGGAAAGAGATGATGATGTAGCTGACGAAGAAGAAGATGCCCACGGATGGGTTCCCACAGTCCCCCTTGAAACCGCTCCCTGGGTGTTCCTTGTCCAGGTTGCAGTCAGGGGGCCGGTTCAGGATGGGCAGCAGCAGGCCATCCCAACCAGCTGAGGTGGTGATCTGAAACAGGCAGATCATGCTGTTGCCAAATGTCTCGAAGTTGAACATATCGTCAATGCCAGCCTCGTGCTTCACATACGCAAAATTGGACATCCCAAAGATGGAGAAGATGAACATGACCAGGAAGAGCAGAAGGCCGATATTGAACAGGGCAGGCAAGGACATCATTAAGGCAAAGAGCAGGGTACGAATCCCTTTGGCGCCTTTGATCAGACGCAAGATGCGCCCAATACGGGCCAATCGGATGACTCGGAAAAGGGTTGGGGAAACAAAGTATTTCTCAATGATATCAGCCAGGAACATTCCTAAGAGAGGAACAGAGGAAGTTATTACAGAGGTCGGAGATGCCCTTTCTCTTCTTTCACCTGGCACAGCAGAAATAGTAAATTGAAAAGCCTTTGTAGACTGAGTGCCTTCCAGTCAATTTGAACTGTTATTAAAAAAAAAAAAACTGTTTCAAAAATAGAGGAAATAGTAGCATGGATCTCATGTGTCTAAAACACAGGTTTAATAGAAGCTGGAGTTCTACTATATTCACTTCCTTTATTTTGGCTTTAATCCCTAGAAACATCCATAATTGTGAGTCGTTCTAATGGATGTCCTAGTTTTTTTAGTTTTATTTTGTATGAACCTAAAAATGACACAGAGCATCCTATTATGTTTAGGAAATTATACTTGGGATTTTTTTTTTTTTTTTTGGCCCTGGTATGGGAACTTGAACTCGGCCTCATGCTCTTGTTTTTTTCTTGGCTTTTCACTCAACGCTGTTGCTATACCACTTGAACACACATTTCACTTCTGGCATTTTGCTGATTAATTGGAGATACGAGTCTCCTGGACTTTCTGGTAGGACTGGTTTTGATTTCAGCCTCCTAAGTAGCCTTAAACCTTTGTTGCTGTTGAAGGATAACACTCTACTGTTTTATAGGGTTAACTGGAGATAAGAGTCTCATGGACTTTCTGCCTGGGCTGGCTTTGAACCACTATTCTCAAATCTTAGCCTTCTGACTAGCTATGATTATAGGTATGAGCTACCCGCACCCAGCAAGGCCAAACATTATAATCTTTTGAGATCTGCCTATTTACAGCACTTTTTTTGTTTTTGGTGATACTGGGTCTTCATGTTAAAATAACTTTACATTCTTCACTCTAACAATGGAATGGTATTCCCTTTTATGAACATGTCCTCACTAATTTGCTTTCCTACTAAAAAAAAGACTAGTTTATTAAGTGTGCATGTACAGTTTTCCAGGTTGTTGCCACCAGATTTCCAGTTCCACAATGAAAGGAGGTCCCAATTCCCTCACTCCCTTTTAGCTTTCATGGCTTGTTCTACTGATGCCACCACTTTTCAAAGGATTTTCTTAGCTCTGAAAGAATAGCTTTGTTGTCTCATTCTCCCATCTCCCCATGCTACTTTACAAGCCTAGACAATTAAAAGGCTTTCTCAGCACTGACTTTCAACTTAGAGCTCCTGGATTTCAGACTGAAAGGCATAAATCTGAAACTAGTTTCAGCAGGTAAAAATACCACAGTAATAGTAGGATACAGAAATTGAGGGTGAACGTGTACAAATCCCAGGGCCTTTTCTATTTACAGCTTTCCACAGGCCCCCTCAACCAGGTTGCTTGTCTTTATAACCAAAGAGCAACAAGGAGAGCATGCTGGGAAATGAGGATGGAAGGGAAGTGAGGGTGTTCTCCCTTATCCCCCGATTCCTCTTGCCACCCAGCTCCCAGTAGGATGACATGAAGCGGTTAAGTGAACTATGCAAGCTGTCTCTCACCTATTAAGATTCACATAGAGTCCTTCATTTGAAGATTTAAGGCCAGGAAAGGGCCAGTGGTTGGTTACTAGTAAGTTCAGAGGAGGGGCTAGGTAATTTCTGCTTTCTAGACAATTTCTATCTCAGCCAGGACCTAAATAACTTCACAGTTTTCCTCTTTTCTTTCTTGCTTTTCCTACTTTTTGTTGTTGTTGTTGTTGTTGCCAGTTCTAGGGCTTGGACTCAAGGCCTGGGCACTGTTTTTGGATACTTTTTTTTTTTTTGGCCAGTCCTGGGCTTGAGCTCAGGGCCTGAGCACTGTCCTTGGACTTTCTCAAGGCTAGAGCTCTACCACTTGAGCCTCAGCACCACTTCCGGCTTTTTTTCTATGTATATGGTACTGAGGAATAGAACCCAGGTTTTTGTGCATGCTAGGCAAGCACTCTATCACTAGGCCAAACTCCCAGCCCCTGTGTTGGGTTTTTTTTTTTTAAAGAATTTATTAACGTTGATTTTTATATCATATTTTAAATGACAAGTTTAACATACAAGTGTTCAAGGAGGGAATCTCTATTTACAATCACTGTGACTTAGTATTTAGAACTTTATCACAATTAGGCTAAGGGTTTGTATGTCATAGAAACATTAATTTATGAAATAAAACATTATGTCTATAGGTTTTTATGTCTATATAGTTATGTTTATATTTCCATTACCATGTCCATAGCTTTGGGTATGCAGTTATTGAGTCCTCGCTCTTGTACTCTTTGGATTTAATAGCCACGTATTAAGGATACCATGCGCCTTTTGATCCTTAGGTCTTGACTTGTCTCACTCAACATGATTCACTCTAGATTCATCCACTTTCCTGTGAATGCCATTATTTTATCTTGTCTGTCGGCTATGTAGAATTCCATTGTATATATATATATATATATATATATATATATATATATATATATACCACATTTTCTGTATCCATTCATCTGCAGTAGGACATCTGGATTATTTCCATCGCCTGGCGATTGTGTTGGGTATTTTTGAGGTAGGGTCTTGTTTTATGCCTGGGCTGGCCTGGGCTGCAATATTCCTATCTGGGCACTCTCCACTTGCTAGAGATGATAGTCACTGAGTGAGATGGAGTCTCATGAATGCCTATGCTCTGGCTGGTTTCCAACCATTGTTTCTTGATCTCCTCTGCCCAAATAGCTCAATGCTCAATTTTTTTTTGGCCAGGCTTGGGCTTGGGCTCAGGGCCTGAGCACTGTCCTTGGACTTTCTCAAGGCTAGAGCTCTACCACTTGAGCCTCAGCACCACTTCCAGCTTTTTTCTATGTATGTGGTACCGAGGAATCGAACCTGGGTATTCATGCATGGTAGGCAAACACTCTACCACTAGGCCAAACTCCAGCCCCTCAATTTTTATTTGTGTGTGTGCTAGTCCTGGGGCTTGAACTCAGGACTTGAACTTAGGGTGCTGTCCTTAAACTTTTTTTTTTCCCCCCTGTCTCTCAAGGATAACATTTGAGCTATTGTTCTATTTCTGGCTCTGCGGTGATAACTGGAAATGGAGTCTCACAGACTTTCCTGCCTGGGCTGGCTTTAAACCATGTTCCTCATAGGTACTGGGGTGGTTAACAGCATAAGACTATGGGACTGGGGCCGGGAGTTTGCCCTAGTGGTAGAGTGTTTGCCTAGCATGCACGAAGACCTGGGTTCGATTCTTCGGTACCACATGCATAGCAAAAAGCCGAAGTGGTGCTGAGGCTCAAGTGGTAGAGTGTTAGCCTTGAGAAAGTCCAAGGACAGTGCTCAAGTCCTGGGCCCAAGCCCAGGACTGGCAAAAAAAAAAAAAAAAAAGACTATGGGATCGTGGCTGGCTCAGGCTAAGGGGAAGCCAGCTGACTTCTGGGAGGCACAGTTACCCCTGCAGTCACCAAAGCCTGAGGCTGGCTTCTGCTAGTATAAGTCAGCCAAGCCACCCATTCTGGATGCTCTTTAGGAAGGCAAGGGCATCCTGGGAAGTCAGTGGGCTGATGGCTTCTCTGCCTGCTGGCCAGGAGGCACACCGAGCTATACTTTGAGATGAGGAAAATGATGAACTTTGGGGCCACCTTGAGCTTTGTTTCTGTCACTTCCCACATGACCTACCTTGGCCATTTCCACCATAAAGATGATAAATTCTCCTGTTGTGGGCTGTGAACATATAGCACAGCAAACTGGCCTCACCCAATGCACAGTAAAACATTGCCATCAAGCCACAGTGGCACATCCACAACCATAGCCACTAGAATTTCCCTAAACTTCCATTACTATCCACCTGAACCACCTCATTTCATACTTGTAGTACAGTCACATTTGAAAACAACAACTTCCTTTTTGTGTTCTGTTACTCTTGAAACTCCTTGAAAGCAAAACCTAATCTGATCTTTTCACCCTCAGTCACAGCATTGACAGCCCAGCGCCTCTGGGACACTCAGGGCAATCTCACTGGCGGTGGGCGCACCCCACAGGCTCCAAAAGACCAGGAGAGACCGCAGGCTCCAGCTCTGAGGACAGTGTGCCCACACTCATATTGCAAGCCCTTGCCCCCCTCTCCCCCCCCCTGCCCCGCCAGCCCATCCTCATGCAGCACCCGGTCCTGCCCCCACTCACCCACAATGGAGAGGATGACCACCACAAAGTCAAAGATGTTCCAGCCAATGGTGAAGTAGTAGTGCCTCAAGGCAAACATTTTGAGCACACACTCACAGGTGAAAAAGATGACAAAGACCAGATTAATCCAGTAGAGGATGTTCTCCATCTGCTTGCTCTGAGTGTCTGTCTCCACCATCATTGTCACCATGTTAAGGCAGATGAGCATCATGATAACAATGTCAAAGGCTTGTTGAGTGACAAAATCAAAGACAATTCCTTGGATTTTGTTCTGCAGAGGAGGAAAGACATCACAGGATTCAGGAGCAGGCTTGAGGGAGCGGACACAGTGACCAGTGACCTTCGGCAGTCTGTCCGAAGCACAGAGTGCTTCCCTCAAAGCTTCCTCAGCTTCCTGCTCCTCTCATAAGCCCCTAACAGCAAAAACACCTAGAAGTTTTCCTACCTCCCTGGCAGTGCTTTCGTAGTCCCATCCACAAGCAATCCCTCCTACGACTTCTGTGGCTGAGAATGTCCCCACTGCTCACATGATACTTGCATACTCACCCCTTTTTTTTCACCATCTCTTCTTGACTCATAACTGTCCCAAACTTACATGTCCAAAATGGAACTGAGTCCTTCCTGCTGTCCTTATCTAACTTGTTGCTCTCTTTCAGTTATTCATCCAGTCTCTCCAGCTAGAAAGTTGAGGGTTATTCCTTCCTTCTTCCCTCCCTTCCTTTTTTCCTTTTTAAACATTTTTGGTGATACAGGGGTTTGAACTCAGGGTTTTCTTTCATGCTAGGAAACAGCCTACCACGTGAGCCATGATGGATTGATTATTTATTTATTTTTGTTCATCGTGGGGCTTGAACTCTGGGTGTAGGAGCTGTTCCTGAGCTCTTTTGCTCAAGACTAGTATTCTACCACTGTGAGCCACAGCCTCAGGCCCTTGGCTATTCTCAAGATAGGGGACTGCTTTAGGCATGAGTTGGCCACGGCATTGATCCTCCTATATGTGCATCTCTTTGTTTCTGGGATGACATGTGGTCACAACATTCCCAGCTGTGCTTCCCTTGTAGTTGGGATAACAGCTATGTGTCAACATGCCCAGACAGTGGGTTGAGATTTTGCTTTCTGAACTTCTGTTTGCCCAGCCTGACCTCTACTGAGATCCTTCCAATCTCTGATTCCCAAAATTTTATGTATTACTTTTTGCCTAATGACTGATACATAGAGGGAATTCTGTCAGGTGAAAGACAATGTGTGTGTGTGTGTGTGTGTGTGTGTGTGTGTGTGTGTGTGTGTGTGTGTGTGTGTGTGTGTGTGTGTGTGTGTGTGTGTGTGTGTGTGTGTGTGTGTGTGTGTGTGTGTGTGTGTGTGCTAGCACTGGGGCTTAAACTCAGGGCCTGGGTGCTGTCCCTTAGCTTTTTCTCTTAAGGCTAGCAGTCTAACACTTGAGTGAGCCATTCTGGCTTTTGGTTAATTGCAGATCAGAGCCTGAAAGACTTTTCTGCCCAGGCTGGCTTCCAACCAAGATCCTCAGATCTCAGCTTTCTGAGCAGCTAAGATTACAGGCATGAGAGGCACTGACACTCAGTGTGGAACACTTATTATCTATTCAAACAAAAGAATTCTACTTTTATATCTACAGATTGAGATTGCCAGGAAAGTTTTTATTTTAGAGGTTCTGCTGTTTTTATGTTTTTTTTTAATTGCTTTAAACAGGGGTTACAAAGAACATATTTTGAGGCTTATTTTCAAAACAAGAGGACACCCAAAAGGGGGTGAGGTAGAATCTCAGCCACTCAGTTCAAGAGAGGAAATAAGGGGGCCAGGAGTTTGACCTGGTGGTAGAGTGCTTGCGTAGCATGCACGAAGACTTGGGTTCAATTCCTTGGTATCACATACATAGAAAAAGCTGGAAGTGGTGCTGTAACTCAAGGGGTAGAGTTCTAGACTTGAGAAAGTCGAAGGGCAGTGTTCAGGCTCTGAGTTCAACATCCAGGACTGGCAGAGAGAGAGAAGGGGGGGAGAGGTGGGAGGAGGGAAATCAGGTGTCTTTAACTCTCCTGCTACTACCCCTCTGTTCTGACAGCCAGAAACATCATTTTAGGTTCCAGATAAACCCTGCAAAGATAACACTATTGGGTATAGATGCGGACACAGTAACAATTCCTTTTTTTTTTTTTTTTTTTGAGACAGGGTCCTACTATGTAGCCCAGGCTGGCCTTAAATTTTGCTCTTGCTGTTTCAACCCCCCAACTACCAAAATCCCATCTTGAACTGGACAGAAAGGAATTGGCTGGCATTTCATTCATTTTCCTTTGTTCTTTCTTTCTTTTTTTTGTTTTTTAGTCAGTCCTGAGCTGCACTCATGGCCTGAGCACTATCCTTGGACTTTCTCAAGGTTAGTGCTCTACCACTTCAGCCACAGAACCACTTCTGGCTTTTTTCTATGTATGTGGTACTGAGGAATCGAACCTGAGTCTTTGTGCATGCTAGGCAAGCACTCTACCACTAGGCCAAACTCCCAGACTTTTTTTTTTTTTTTTGGCCAGTACCTGAGTTTGAACTTCCAGCTTGCTCAGTTGGTACTCTACCACTTGAATCATGCCTCCAACCAGCTTTTTTGCCAGTCCTGGGGCTTGAACTCAGGGTATGAGCACTGTCCTTGAGCTTTCTCAAGGCTAGAGCTCTACCACTTGAGCTACAGCACCACTTCCAGCTTTTTTTTTGTTTTTTTTTTTTTTCTTTTCCCAGTCCTGGGCTTGAACTCAGGGTATGAGCACTGTACTTGGACTTTCTCAAGGCTAGAGCTCTACCACTTAAGCCTCAGCACCACTTCTGGCTTTTTTTTTCTATGTATGTGGTGCCAAGGAATTGAACCCGGGTCTTTGTGCATGCTAGGCAAGCACTCTACCACTAGGCCAAACTTCCAGCCCCTCCAGCAAGCTTTTTGCTAGAGATACATACAGTCTGTCTGAATTTTCTGCCCGGAACCTTTATCCTCCAGTGTCAACCTCCTGAGTAGGTAGGATTATAGGCATGAGCCACCTGTGTCTGGCTGGTTGTTTCTTAAAAGATCTCACTATCTAGGCAACAGCCAAAGTGAACATTTTAACTCTCCACGCTTACAAGGCAAAGCTGCCGTCTTACTTATCCTTTGGATGGGACAGCTAGGAGAGGACCAGCAGCATTAAGCAGCCATCACTTACCTTGTCCAAACAGTGCTCAGCCTGCTCAGTGTACTCACCAAGGGACGGGGAATGGGTTTCTGTGGCTTCTTTGAGCCCAGCTTTTTCATGGCATTGTAGTACTTCTTCTGTTCCTCTGTCATGAAGATGTCTTGACCTCCAAAGTAAAGGAGGGAAAAAGGGACAATAATCACAACTGGCTCTGAGTGCTAAGGCTGGAGATTCACTGTTACACAGTGAAAGATCAGACTTTTCCCTTCCCCTCCCAGAAGCAAGTTTAGCTGACAGAAGACCCAAAGTGAGGCACACCTTTGATAAAGACTAATTCTGAGACTCGAATTTTTAGCTTGAGATTACTGTGATTTGTCTGGTCAGGTAGCAAAGAAATGGATTTCAGACCTTCAGGAATGATAAGCTTAAGGAAAGGCTTGGAAGGCAGCCATATCTCACAGTCTAAAAAAATTATTTGTTTTGGACTGATTTCCTGATGAAATTCTGGGAAAAAAATTTCTTTAGGCAGTATGTATTTCCTTTTGTGCTAGGACTAAGGCTTGAACTCAGGGCTGTATTCTAGCTAGGCTTTCTTGCTCATAGCTGGTGCTCCATCACTTAAGCCTCACCTCTAGTCTGTCTTTGAGCCTTGTTCCTCCAGATCTAAGCTTCCTGAGTAGCTAGGATTACAGGTGTGAACAATCAGCTTCCAGCCTGAACTGGGGTTTTGAACTCAGGGTCCTACCACGCTTTTTTTTTTTTTTTTTTTTTTTTGGTGGGGCTTGAACTCTGGGCCTGGGCACTGTCCCTGAGCTCTTCAGCTCAAGGCTACTGCCCTACCCCTTAAGCCACAGCACCACTTCCAGTTTTCTGGTGGTTAATTGGAGGTAAGAGTCTCACTGACTTTAGTGCCTGGGCTGTCATGGAACCGGGATCCTCAGATCTCAACCTGCTGAGTAGCTAAGATTACAGGCGTGAGCCACTGCACCTGGCCCTAGAAAAATATTTTTTGTTTTTTTTTTCCAGTCCTGGGCTTGAGCTCAGGGCCTGAGCACTGTCCTTGGACTTTCTCAAGGCTAGAGCTCTACCACTTGAGCCTCAGCACCATTTCTGGCTTTTTTCTATGCATGTGGTGCCGAGGAATCGAACCCGGGTCTTCATGCATGCTAGGCAAGCACTTTAACCACTAGGCCAAACTCCCCGCCTCTAGAAAAATATTTTAAAAATAAAATATTTTAGAATAAAGGAATGCCTAAACTCTGGCTATTGGCCCATTTGTTTTAGATGATGATATTCAAAATTTGGCAAAAATGGAAATTCTGGCTCACACAAGACTGTTATTTGACTTGCATGGTCAGGCTTGACTTAAAATTTGTTTTGGAATGACTGCTAACCATGTGTGATGCATAAGGGAGAGGACTTCCAGAGGGAATGTCCTCAAGTGTTAGCTGGGTAGTGGCATCCAGGGCTGTGTGGACGGGTGAATCTGCCTCGAGCTGCAGCTGTTCATCTATTTCTTTCCATTGGGTCTCTGTGACAGAGAGCACTCTCTGCTTCCTTCTGGTGGGAGGCCCGCACCAGTCGTAGATGTGGAGAAAAAAGGATTGCTAGTCAATGGTAAACCACACTCTACACACAGCCCTGAACAGAAAGGGTCAGTGAGGGCTAATGCCCAGCAGGGCCAGTGCCACAGTGAGGGGCATTTTTTCTTTCCTTTGGAGACAAGGATAGAGTGCCCCTCCTGCGGGTGGTCTGTGACCACTGGCAATGAGGGGAGGAGACCTATCTTTTTCTTTTGTTGATTGAAGTTATCAATGATGACACCAATGAACAGGTTCAGGGTGAAGAAGGAGCCGAAGATGATGAAGATGACAAAGTAGATGTACATGTAGATGTTGTCTTCATACTTAGGCTGCTCATCAGCCTGGCAAAGGGCAGGAGAAAAGGACAATGGTCAGCTCAGCTCCCAGTTTGGGAATTGGGTGGGTGGGTACAGCATGTAAAGTTATCAGCCTTAACTCTTCCCACCCAAGCTGCTGCACAAGCTGGGGGTGGAAGTCTTAGATTCCTTCTGCCTGACTCCTCGTTCCCACAGGCAGCTCTGGCCTGTGAGGGTGTGCTGTCGCTGGGATGCCAGTCATGAGGCGAGGGGGAGGGAAGGCTGGCTATTAGGAACTGCACTTTCCTTTCAAAGCAGGATTAAAGAGTAGACAGCACCACTGGGGCCAAGGAAAAATCAACTGTCTACTTGTCTGGAGCCAAGTAAAGTGAGCGAGGATTTACTGAGGGGAAAAGAATCTATAATCAATAAAATGAGCAATTCATGTCCAAAGAGAAACTTTACTCCTCTTTGCTGCTCTTCCTTCTCCTCATCTTTCTTGGTGACTCACAGAGCTACTTGCTTTCTGTCCTTCTAAGATGTGTTTGATCACAGATCCTTACCTTTCGGGAATCTACAGCTGCATACATGATGTCCATCCAGCCTTTGAAGGTTGCCTAGGAAACGGAGTCAATTATTAGACTGTGCTGAGTAGGGAGTAGATGAGAGTATAGGCAGGGGGCCCCAAGGCCAGGCTTAGGGTTAGCAAGAATTCAGGGCAGGGTTTGGATGCAGTCTTACATGGACACAGCATTTTCTTTTGCTCATACAGACCACAAGAAGGCCTTAAATACGTCCTTGAAAATAACACTGAAGTTTGGTAAATCATGATAACTGTATCAACTTTCACACAAGACCTTAAAATGGCTGCCTAAGGGGAGGGAAATACACACTTATGAGTGAATGGTAAGAGAAGGTGCTTCAAACTTATGACCTCCACTACCAAGGACTTAAATAAGCAATAAGAGGCTCAGAAATTCAGTTGCATTAAAAACTAAGTAGGGCTAGAACTTGTCCTTTATTAATAGGGCTAGGCACAGTCCAGGGAGTGGCAGCACCAGTTCCACTGCAGGAGAATGTTCCAGTTCTCCTTCAGTCTACAGTAGCTAGCATGGTTCTAGAAACAAATATGGGTAGAAAATGTAATATTCTGCATGGACTATTTGTTCAACCTGATTCTAGGGTTTTCAGGGCATCAGGAGGCCTGGTTTTATTTACTGAATGGCTCTACTGCCAAACACAGTGCCTTACATATGGTAGGGATGCTCAGCACAATGTCTGACTTTGCTGGACAGTATGTACTGGTTT
Source organism: Megascapheus bottae (assembly GCF_031878675.1). Taxonomy (NCBI): domain Eukaryota; kingdom Metazoa; phylum Chordata; class Mammalia; order Rodentia; family Geomyidae; genus Megascapheus; species Megascapheus bottae. Next base: position 48,704,790 of record NC_143510.1, on the reverse strand, counting down.
CTGGAGTTACTCCAATTCAGATTCAATTCATAGGTCCAATTTCTTTTTCTTTCTCCCTTGCTATGCTAGAGATAGAACTCAGGTCCTTGTTCATGCTAGGCAAACACTCTTTCACTGAACTACACCCTCAGTCTCAGGGTCCAATTTCTGTTCTGTGTGTCTGTCTCTCTCTTTCTCTCTGTCTCTCTCTCAGGCTTGAACTTCGGGACTGAGTTATATCTCTGAGCTTTTCTGCTCAAGGCTGGCATTCTACCTCTTGAGCTACAGCTCCGCTTCCAGCTTTTTGGTGGTTCACTGAAGATGAGTATCAGATTTTCCTGCCTGGGCTGGCTTTGAAGGAGATTCTCAGATCTCAGTCTTCTTAGTATCTAGGATTACAGGTGTAAGCAAGCAGCTCTAATTTCTTGAACTGGCATAAATAGCAAAAAGAGGTTTGGGCTGGGTAAAACACAGCTCATTCCATTTACTTTGCTTACGCCATTAGGTTAAGTTACGAGTTTCATCTGTATTATTGTTGCATTTAATATTCCCAACAACTGAATGATGAAGTTATGGTAATGATTATGAAAATACATAATATCAATCACCACTAAGCACTGCTATGTGCTAGGCATCGTGGTAGGAATTAAACACAAATTCTCTTAACCACATAAAGCAATGTTATCAACATTCAAAAGATGAAGAAACAAAGGGTCAGAGAAGTTGAGTCATTTGTCCCAATAAATATCAGGAATGGCTCAAAGGCACCTCCGTATGCCTAGGAACTTTCATAGCATCATATCAACCCCCCCCTCCAAAAAAGAGTGAGAGAGAAAGAGAAGACCAGGCATGATGGTATGAAATTAAGCAAAGAGATTTATGTATATAACTTGAATTTCTTACAATGACACATTCACTTGAGACCTGGGATTGAGCTGCCAGAAATAGCAGTATTGTGAGACTGTCAGATTCTTTAGTAAACTTTACTGTAAATTATCAGGATTTTCCTACTCCATCAATATAGGCTTTCTTGCTGGGCAATGGTGGCTCACGTCTGCAATGCTAGCTACTCAGGAGGCTGAGATCTGAGGATCTTGGTTTTAAGCCAGCTGGGGCATGAAAGTCCATGAGACTCTTATCTCTAACCACTAGAAAGCAGGAAGTGGTGCTGTGGCTCAAAGTGGTGGAACACTAGCCTTGAGTATAAAAGCTCAATAACAGGGGCTGGGAGTTGACCTAGTGGTAGAGTGCTTGCCTAGCATGCACGAAGACCCAGGTTCGATTCCTCAGTACCACATACATAGAAAAAAGCCAGAAATGGTGCTGAGGCTCAAGTGAGAGAGCTCTAGCTTTGAGAAAGTCCAAGGACAGTGCTCAGGCCCTGAGCTCAAGCCCAGGACTGGCAAAAAAAAAAAAAAAAAAAGCTCAATGACAGCCTCTAGACCGCGAGTTCAAGCCCCATGATCACCACCACCACTATTACCACCAATAACAAAAAAACCCAAAATCTGTCTGTCTGTCCGCCCAAGGCTTTCCCATTTTGGTCTATTGCACATATTTTTTTTTTATTTCCTTTCTTTCCCATTTACGCTCTGACTTGGGGAGAGAATGTGTCCTCTCTAGTGCTTTCTTATGCTGTATCCTTCTTTCCTTGTTGCCAAACAGAACTCTGCCTCTGAGCTCAGGACAGATCCTCTCTGAGGGAGATGTCATAGCAGTTGGAAATCTACAGGAATGGTGTATCCCTGAAACTAGTTTGGGGACTGACTTTGTTCTCCCAGCCCTATGAGTAAGAAGGCCTTAAGTCCCCAGGACTGCAGTGACAACACTTACTACTTGAAGAAGAGCCAGGTATCCTGCGCCAACATTATCGAAGTTGATCTTCACATTCTTCCACCTGATCTCCGTGTTGTTGCCTTCCATGAGCTTTTCACAGTCTGTCTTATTGTTGACAATTTCAATGTCAAAGCGGATTTCGGAAGTCTCGTTAAAGCAGTAGTGGTACTTTCCCGCAAACAGGTTGACTCCCATGATGCTGAAAATCAGCCAGAAGATGAGACACACCAGCAGCACATTCATGATGGAGGGGATGGCGCCCACCAAGGCATTCACCACCACCTGCATTGGAAGGGGAGGGTGCTGAGTGTTGGGAGCATGTGAGGAAAGCAGTCTTTTGATTTTCAGGAGGGGAATGGCATTTTGTGTGGCTTGTTCTGTTAGAAAAATGTTTTGTTCTCTTTGGAATTACAGTAACTGGACAGATCCAGAAGTGGGATCTCAAATTTCTAAGTCCAGGAACTATATTTTGGGGGAATTTTAATAAATTCCACCTTTATTTTGACAAACACAAACTCCCCTACCCAAGATGACCCTAGTCTTTTCTAGTCACCAACCTGGGACTGAAAAAACAGATTTCTTAGTCCAGTCTCCCTCGTCTTCAACTCATAAAATATGCCCCCACGGGAAAATCTGAGCAATTGCAAGCTCACTAGTCGCCTTTCAATAGACATTCCCCCTCTGAAAAACAAGGCATGATTGTTCAAAATCACAGAGAGCTGCCCTTTGGGGTGGCAGTGAATCACTCAACGGTACATAACGTCTCTTTTATGACTAGGCAAGGCCAGTTATCTTATTTCAGGCAATAGCTGAGCATGCATATTTTGCAGGCTCAAGAAAAAAAAAAAGCCATATTCCCTCTACCAAACAGTAGAAAGTAAAATCTGAACAGATGTGCTTTTCAGTCAAGGTTCATTATTCTTCAGCTTTTTTCCCCCTCTTTTTACTTCCCTGACTTACAAGCTTGTTTCTCAACCTAAGAGCTACCCCCTGCCTGGCTAATGCTGATATTTCTGCTCAGTTCAGGGCTTGACTCCATTCTTCACAATGCATTAGCCATCAAAATGACTTAAGGTGGATTGTGGTTGTTGTTGTTTTTAAAACAAAGAAAATGTGGACATATCATTAAAAATTACTGACTACAGTAAGTTCAAGAATGTTTTAAAAAGGGAGGAAATTTCTGTGTCTTTAATTTGGATTTTGCTTTACCCTAGAGGCCAGAGTAGCTAGACAACACTTGCACTGTTGTAACAGATTTCACTAGAGGAGTTCAAGTGCTTACAGAAAGAACAGTTCAGGTGACGAGACTGAAAACAGGCCTGGTTTTCTTTCTGCCCAGAATCTCATTTGCTATTGTTGTGAGCAGGGCTGTTAAGGTTCCAGTTAAGTTGTTCTAGTGTGGGAAGAGTGTTGCTTCCTTTTTCTAGTATCTATGGAGGATTAATAGAGTTAAAAATGAAAGTAGTAGCTACAAATGAAAAATGAAGTACTAGATATAAAGAAACTGTGTCTTTTTCCTTTCCTTTTTTTTTTTTTTTTTTTTTTTTTTGATGCCAGTCCTGGGCTTGAGCTCAGGGCCTGAGCACTGTCCTTGGACTTTCTCAAGGCTAGAGCTCTACCACTTGAGCTACAGTACCACTTGTGGCTTTTTTCTATGTATATGGTATCAAGGAATCAAACCCAGATCTTCATGCATGCTAGGCAAGTACTCTACCACTAGACAAAACTCTCGGCCTCCTCTTTTCTTTTCTTTCTTTCTTCCTTTTTTTTTTTTTTTTTTTGCAGTGGCAAATACTACTACACGCCTTTGCATCAGTTTTCCAATGTATTGCCCAGTGATCACCAGGGAGCAACTCTGGGTTTCTGGAGCCTTGCTGGTTTTATCACCAGTCTGGGTTTTTTACATAGATAGCAGTCACTCTTTATTCTTATATAAAAATTCCAGGGAGTCATTCTTCCCTTCAGATTAAAATGCCCCTCTTGTATGAAGGCCTTTGGATTGAGAAGCAGTTATTCCTTAATTCTTAGACCAAGAAATCTCCTCTAGATATCTCTTTTCAGGATAAAATGTATATTACTTTAAGCAAGGAAAGCCAGAATATCTGAAATCTAAAAATCCTCAATGTTACATTGGAAAACATTATTTGTTTTCATGTATTTGTGTAATTGAATTTGTCACACAATCAGATTTAAGTTTTACCTCCTCATTCTAGTTGGTCATACTTCGGTAGGAACACCCAAAACAATGAAATGTGTAAAAGAATAAGGAAAAAGGAGGAAGATCCACAAAATGGAAGAATTAATTCTCAAATAAGGAAGGTAGCCTTGTAAAGATTCACAGGCTCAAGTGTATGTGATGACATTTTGCAGCAGAGATGGGAGAGAGGATATGATCTATCTATTAGATTATGGCCAATGTGAAGTAGGGAAGTAGCCCCAGAGATAGAAACTCAGAAATGCTGTGGGTTTAAAAAAAATCTCATTTCAGAATCTGTCTGCTTTTAGAAACTCTTCACTACAGAGAATGATGGTTTCTCCTCAAGCCCTGTCTAAACTGTCTGACATGATGTCCATATATTATAGTAACTATGTTTAATATCTATAACAGGAAAGAATAATTAGCTAATCAGCTAATCTCTTTCAAATCTGCAGATTTAATCAAAGGACTCAGTACAAAGTTTACTGAGCCTGATCTCTGATACAGGTTAAGTATTCTATAAAATCCAACTTTTTAAGATGGGCACGGTAGCTCACGCCCATAATTCTAGCTACTCTGAGGATGGCGATTCAAAGCCAGCCTAGGCAGAAAAGTCCATGAGACTGTTATCTCCAATGAATCACTGGCTTTTCTCATAACCAAGAGCAAGAAAGCATATTTTTGAACTATTCTCACTAAAGGTATGTCATAAGTGGATGACTCAAATTTCCATTGATAGTCAATTAACTGAAACTCTTGTTCTTTGCTACTCTCTAGTTGTTTTGCATTTCCTTTAATCACAATGAAATCTATCACTGTTAAAAACTACAGCACAGAGATATAACTTGAAGGGCTGGGAATGTGGCTTAGTGGTAGAATGCTTGCCTAGCATGCATGAAGCCTTGGTTTGATTCCTCAGAACCACATAAACAGAAAAGTGGTGCCGTGGCTCAAGTGGTAGTGCTAGCCTTGAGCAAAAGAAGCTTAGGGACACTGCCTAAGCCCTGAGTTCAAGCCACAGGACTGACATGAAAAAAAATAGAAATATAACTTGAAGTTAGGCATTAGTAACTTATAAAAAGCTACTTTCCAAAGAAAGTTTATACTTAGTGTCACTTAATTGACAAGAAAATTTCAAATGGATTTTGATTCTTATAGCATCATTATGTTCTCTGTGATGCTTAGGATGTTAATGGTCATTATTAACTACTATAAATCTATCAAATGGCTTTTAATATCTGGCAGAGGGAACATGTCTTTAATGGACAATTACGTACTGACAACCAACAAAAATGCATGCATGTTTCATAGCACTACTATTATATACTCTCAAAAACATAATAGCACAGCAAAATCTTTAGATAAAGATTACTATGGAGGAGAGAAAAGCAAAGAACTACTTTAAGTGTTCCTTTGCCAATAGCAGGAATGTTTCAGTTTTCTGATCTTTGGTTTGAGGAAGGAGAGGAGACTGAAGCGAGTATCCCAGGACAGGCAAGGGTGAAATGCTCCCTCCCAAGTGAAGGGCAGAGCCCAGAATTGGAGCAGCACAGTGACAGTGGAGCCCATCTGCACAGATGGCATTCCGTTTGTGAAGGTTTCTTAATTAAGTTTCCAAGATAATCTCACAAGTCTTAGCAGACAGAAGAACCCAAACTACAGAGTGAAAAAAAGTGCTTCAAAGGAAAACATTTCAGTATAAAAGTATGTACCTAATTCTATTTATGACTGGGTAACTTACTGTAAGCTTAAGTCAATTCAACCTCTTCTTCCCACAAAGGCTGGGAAGCTGCAGGGCAGGAATGGATCCCTGCACTCTCTCCACCTGCCTACCCAGCCATGATCAGAACTGCTGGCTGGTCCCCACCAAATGCAGTGGCACTTCCACACCAAAGCTTCCTTCACCCAACATTACTGATTTAACTTGCTGCTTCAGGTTCAGGTTCATTCTTGCTTGCACTACTTTAATTGAAAAATGTTTGATGTTTTGCATGTAAAATCTCCTAGGCTTGGCACTGATAACTCAGACCTGTAATCCTCACTATTTAGGAGGCTGAGGTCTGAGGATCCCAGTTTGAGGCCAGCTTGGCCTAGAAAGTCTCAAAGACTCTTATCTCCAGTTCATCATCAAAAAGCCAGAAATGGAGCAGTAGCTCAAGTGGTAGAGTTCTAACCTTGAGCAAAAAAAAGCTCAGGGACAGTGCCTAGGCCTTGAGTTTAAGCTCTAGGACTAGTACCACTCCCCCTTCCCCCCCACAAAAAAAACCCCAGAAAAACAATCCAACTTTATGTCTGTCTGTCTGTCTGTCTGTTCGTCTATCTTTCTATCTTTTTGTTCTGATTCTCCATTCTGGATTTCTGGGCTTCTGAACTTCTTAGAAGTTCACAATTGTGAGTTTCTTGAGGACTTGAAGCTGAGAGTTCAGAGAAGGTGGGGAAAGGAGGAACTAAAAGGTGAGGTTACCAAAAGGGCTTCTGCATCCAGACTCCTCAAGTCATTTCCTTAGTAAACAGACTGGCAAAAGCGGGTTGATGAAAAGGGCTTCTGCCAGGGGGACAGGGGCGGCAGTAATGAGCACGCAGAAAGAGAAAGTTTCTAACAACAGTCAGGTGGGCACTGCAGAGGAGGATGCAATCTCCTTTTAGGAGATAGGGATCACTGAGGGGGAAAGTAGGGGATAGCAGGTTAATGAGCTGAGGTCCAAGATTTGCCTTTGCTGGGAGGTTTTCCAGTCACCAAAATGGACAAAACTACCAAGATTTACTTTTAAAAACAAATCTGCCTCTTATTACAAATGTTAAAAGGTGGGCATGGGGGATGGTGGAAAACTGTTTTAATTCTATTTTCAGCCACTCTATGATTATATAATCCCCCTACAGCCTGGCCACTGTCAATGACCTGTTGCATGTATTCTTACTCATGGGAGAATAAGTTAGTCTCTCAAGCTTCTTCTTTTCTTTAATTAATTAAAATAAGTGTGTCTGCTGTGGAACTGCATCCTGCAGATGGCTTCAGGAGGGCTACAGAATGCTCACATTTAGTAAACCAAACTGTGACTGTGCTACAGCAGAAAACTTGGTTGTAAAAATCATTTGTCTGAATAAAACTTAAAAAAAATACAATTCCCAAGTTGCAGTAAAATATTCCTCTTCCTGTGCGTGGCCTCATGGAACAGTGGCCAAGTATCACACTTGAGGAATGGACGGGCGGCACTGTCCTGGTCTCTAGTTTCTCCAATCAGTCTTGCTGCACGAGAACTACTGCAATTGCTCTGTTTTATTCCTACATGTGGGTATTTATACATTTAAGAACATGTCCTCTGGTTTGCTCTCCTGCATGTACTGGACATCTGAACGGAGATGAGTTTTCTTGGTCTCCTTAAACATAACAGACCTCTTTGTGTTTGCAAACACGTGTGTGCACACACGCACAGTTAGTGAAGCCAAAAGAGATGAGAAAAAGGCACCAAAAAGGGGGGGAGCCTTCTTTCTAATTTGGCAGGGTATTATTTTGTTTGGATTTGGATGGAGTATCCCCAAAGTGGGAATAGGAGGTCTGGAGAAATTTCAGTAGAACTGATTTTCAGTCATCTAACACTGTGCCCGGTTGTTGTTTTGATAGTTAGGGCAGGGGACCATACAGCATGGGCAGAGGGCTGGGGTGAGGAGGAAAGCTTTGCTATCAGACAGAGGCTGCCAGTCCTTATGAGACTGGGCTGAGAACAACAAGGTGCAATAAGAGGAATCAGAATAGAAGGAAACGCATTTCTTCTCCCAGGGCCATGCCAAATTCTGCTCCATCCCCAATTCCAGGCCTGCCATTGTATCTTCAAGCCCCTTGGCCATTGCTTTCTCAGTGACTCCAAGGCCACAGTCCCCTCCTCTGGCTGCTATCCCTATACAGCACTCTCCCTGCCTGTGGCCTATGCTTTTCAGTGGGTCTCTGGGTTATAATTCCCCTTCTTTGCACCTGGTGATTCTCCCTAGGAAATCAACAGCCCAGAAAGCCGCCCCAAGTGCTACAGGTAAGCCAGGCCAAATGAGAATAGCCAATGTTCACATGTTCTGCGATGGCATGTTGTTGGGGGTGGGGCCAATATTAATGAGATGAGGCAGTTTAATGCAACTCCCCTGCTGCATGGGACAAAGGCGGGGCAGAGAGAGTGGAGGATCCAATCAGCAACTGCATCACAGAATTGTGTTTGAAATGATCTTTCCACCATGTGATCAGTTCTAGCATGCTTAAACAGTTTCCAGTGGCATGCAGAAGGATCAGCTGCTCTTAGTATCTTACCCTCATCCCTTCAAATCGTGATAAGGCTCTTAAGGGTCTCAAAGCTCTTAGGGTCCTAAGGGACTTTATGGCACCTAGTTCCGAGTAGCCCAGGGCATTAGCTATAAGGCTGACTAAAGAGACCTACACGGAAACAGAAGAGAAAACAAAAACAAGAAAGAAAAAAGAAAAAGAAAACAGAGGTTCCAGAGTGTTAGAATAAAGCCCCTAGCACTGATTTACACAGATGGGCCCGCCCCCCCAGGCAGAGGAAGTGGGTAACATCAGCTGCCTACTTCAACTTGACTCAAACGACCTGGAAGGAAAGGTGGTTGAGAGAGGCAGAAGAAAAAACACAAAGGGAAGAGAGAATCAAGAAGAAGCAGCAGAACATATACACGAATTGGAAAGGGAAGAGGCTAAAGGGAGAGGGAGAGACTGAGGAAGTTCCATTGGAAGGAGAGGAGCCTGAAGAGACGACAAGAACCTTACCCTCGCCCTTTACAGTCTCTGCAGGTCCCAGAAGTTCCCATTAAATTAAGCCAGACAAACTTAATGGTACCTATGGAAAAGAATACAGATAAATACACATACTCCACACAAGATGCCCCTCCTCAGCTCAGTCACCATGGGATTTCCAACAGGGACAAGCTCTCTCACTCCTGGTTGACAAGAAACTATTTGAGAATCTGGTGAGTGACTACATCAACAAAGGAAACATATTCAATAAGTATCACAGATGACTTGGCAGCCTTCCCAAAGAAAAGACCAAATGCCAGATGGGGGAACTCCTTAACAGAATTTTGGCCCCATGAGCACTCACTTGAGTAGCTCTCCCCCCTCCTGTAATAACCTTAGCTGATCAAATCTGAGAATGTTTAATCTTGGATTGTTTTTACAGAACCCTTTCTCTCACATTGCACCATTCTGGGATAGGTTAAGATATTCCTGTCAACAACACTTACATGTGGTGGATACAGACCTACCAGTCTTAACTTTGAAGATTTTAGTGCAAAATTAGAGAAGAAAAAACAATCCACATCTTAGTTTCATTTGCTCTATCATGAACTCTAGGGCTTTATTCTGTATCTTTGAATGGCATGTTGCATGTGTGCACAAACACATGTACAAACACTTAAAAAACAAGATACATGATTAAGCAGCAGAACTGTAGAAGTAAAAGTTCAATGATACAGTGAGGGTCCAGGATGAGGTTTAAAAATTTCAATTTTTAAAATGGGTTTAAACTCATAATCCCCCACCTTAGGTCTCTTTTCTGGAGTCCTAGACAGTGTGAAAACAAATTTGGAACTAAATGCTGTTCCATTATGCTACCTATGTTCTTTGAAAGGTAGGTGTTAATCTGTGCCTAAAAGAGGGGCTTCAAAAGCAACATCAAAGCCGGGTACCGGTGGCTCATGCCGGTGACCCTAGCTACTCAGGAGCTAGGTGGTCAACTCAGCCCTGCCCAGCTCTGCCTTGCCCGGCCCAGCCCCTGTATTTGCCTCCTGAGTGACTCTCCCTGTTCCCTTTCCCTTTGGCTGTTTCCCACTCAGCAGCCAGGCTGATCTATTTTAAAATGTCCCTGAGCTGGGTGCTGGTAGCTCACGCCTGCAATCCAAGCCACTCAGAAGGCTGAGATCTAAGGATCATGGTTCAAACCCAGGCAAAAGTGGCACTGTGGCTCAAGTGGTAAAGTGCTACTAGCATTGAGCTGAAGAGCTTAGGGACAGTGGCCAGGCCCCATTACTAGAAGAAAAAAAAAAGCCACTAGGGTCAGGAGTTTGGCCTAGTGGTAGAGTGCTTGCCTTGCATGCACAAAGACCGGGGTTCAATTCCTTGGTACCACATACATAGAAAAAATCCAAAAGTGGGCTGGGAATTTGGCCTAGTGGTTAAAGTGCTTGCCTAGCATGCATGAAGACCCGGGTTCGATTCCTCGGTACCACATACATAGAAAAAAGCTGGAAGTGGTGCTGAGGCTCAAGTGGTAGAGCTCTAGCCTTGAGAAAGTCCAAGGACAGTGCTCAGGCCCTGAGCTCAAGCCCAGGACTGGCAGAAAAAAAAATCCACCAACCACTTCCCTTCATTCATAATGATCCAGGACAAATGAAGGTATCTTATACCCACTACTACTAAGAGCCTCCCACTCAATTCCAATAAAAATCGATTTCAATTTTACTCTTAGTGAGGTCTTAATAGGTACATCTGAAGAAAGCAGGTATCCAAGTTCAACAGTCCCCACAGGTCAGTCCTCAACACTAAGTCATGAGTGCCTAAGGACCATATAAGGTGTGAAGACCCCAGCTCTTCAAGATGATGCTGTATCAGCTATCCATCAACTCTAAGGTAGATACAGAGGCCAAACAAAGGCTGGCTCTAAATTCTTTGGACATTCCAATTTTACTGATCATCTAAGTAGAGATATCTAAAGGCAGGCTCAATAAGGATCTTAGTAGGGTTATTTCTTATAAGCTGAGGGCTGTCTTATAATTCTGACTCTCCATGTTAAACACTCACTGAGAGATAAATCAGAACATTGCTTGAAGTTCACTTTAAATGAATGAAGAAAAAAACAACAAAAAAATGAAGGATCAAAATTCAGGACATCTGTAGCTGGAAGCATAGAAGAACAACATAGCTTTTTCCAAAGAATTAAACATTTCCAAACAGAATGCTTTCAGTAGTCTGAGATCAGGATGAGAGATGTGGTCCTCATAATTCCCATTCCTGGAAAGGATATGCCAGCTCGCCTCCGCAAACAACAGAGGGAATTTTCCTGAAAACAAAAACAAAAACAAAAACAAAAAAAACGGACAAGATTCTTTCACAGGACATAAATTCCAGTGTAGCCGAGGACTAAAGAAAAGTAAAATTTGGGAATTCACATGACTCATTACTAAAGAAGAATTAAAAAAAAATTATCCCCATTATCACTTAAAAAAGTGATTTTGTTAGTTTTAAGAGACAAAATGAAAGAACAAATATCCATTAGGGCAGTGAACATGGAGATGAATGACAGACTCAGACATCAGAGCACCAGTGGAGGAAATGGGAGGAAGAGAATCTCTCAGGGATAGGGCTGATAAGGACCTATTATTAGCACCTCTTGATTGTTCTGTCAGTAGGATCAGACATTTTGCTCAAAGCAACAGCAAACACTCTTGATATAGTTCTAGCTGCAGAGGTGTCAGTCAAAGCCTTATTTTCTACTGTAACTAAAAAGGTAGTGTGGCAATCCTGATTGGATTAAGAATATCTAGATTAGTAAAGCACACTTCTGTGATGGTGTGAGAAGATTCAATTTGAGGGCTCTAATCAAGGGATTCCTTGATTGATTCACATGATGGTATTGTAGGGAGCCGGTAGAAGGTAGGCCTAGGCCTAGATGGAGGAAGGAGGTGACTGATGTGCTCTTGGGGACTAATTCCATCCTGTAGTTCCTCTGCTTCCTGGCTGCCATATTGTTAACTGCTCTGCTCTACTCCATTCTGCTCACCGTGATGGACTGAGACCTCTGAAACAGTGAGCCAAAATGAACCTTTCTTTTTAAACTGTTTATACCAGGAATATGGTCACAGTGATGAAAAGTAATTGGTACAGGTGGCAACCCTTGCAGCTATTGTTTTCTCCCCACTTCACACTGCGCCATGTGTCAGCTCTTTGTGTATGAGTCTATCTTTTCAGTGCTCGTATCTGATAATGCCTGAAATGCTCATACATCCACAGACAACAGTAATCTCTATTCATGGATCACAATGAGTTGAGAAATTATAGAGCAGAAACAACTAGCATGAGACTTTTCAGATTGTGAATGGCTCAGTAAACACTGGATAAGTGAAGAATAAATGAAGTATTCTGCTGGAGACAAGAAGTCAGTAGAAGGAAGGATCCTAGGTGAGCTCTGTTTCCACAATGTTGGGTTATGGCTGCCTAGAATCAGGCCAGAGGTGCCTTGGGAGCTAGTGTAAACCCTTTAAGGGCTGTGATTCCTTCTGGCTCTTGGACATGTCTATGTAAAGTATGGTATTCAATTTATGTTGTTCAACACTGCTATAGAAGCACTCTCTGGAGCTGATGTTAGGCATCACAGCAATGTAAGAATCTAGCAATTCCCACACACTAAGCTTAATTGGTCTCACATATATGTCATTTCTTTCTATCTACTTTTATCTCACCTAAAAAGTAATAAAAATGTTGGTTAAATAAAGGGTGATATGTAGGGTTGTGAATGTACTTAGTGGCTTACTTGGGTAGCAGAGGCCTTGGATTCTGAGTAGCTCAGCCCAGAAAGAAGAGGAGAAGAGTGATTCAGTGGATGGAAAGGTCATGGTGGGAAGTTTTGCTCCAAATCACAGCTCCCCTACAGTGGCTGGAAGGTTCAGAAAACGTTAGTCTCCCATGGACGTCCTACTAACTCTAGGTTCTAGAAATTATTGTGAAATGAAGACTCTGTGGCATTTCTTTCTCTGGAGACAGCTGGTTCAGCCTGATTCTAGTTCTCTGGGGTTTATCTCACATCTTGCCTAAGTCTTCCAAGTGCAGCTTTCTGTCAGAGGGAGGGAGGGGTCTTTCTTACCAGATTGCCTACAAAAGTTTCATTTCTGGTCCCTCTGGTACCATATCTATTTGGCTCATCTTGATGGCACGGGGTGGCTTCATCACCACATTCGGACCTAAGGCTGGCATTTTTGGAATGGGAGATGAAAATGGGGGTAGTGATCAATCTTGGAAGCAGTCGCTAACCATGAAGTGCAGACGATGTGTTGGGAGAGGAACACATTTAGGGGGCAGAAATCATTACTGGTATAGAGTACTGGATTCTTGTTACCTGAGGGATGGAGGGGGGGAAGGAGGACAGAAGAGATAAGAGAGATATTGCAATACTGCTTTATCCTACATTCTAAAGGTCCTCTATGGGCAGTTGTTCATCATAGACACAATGAAATCTCTAAGTTTCTAGCACGTAGCAGGACGTGAATTCTCCACAGTCCTGGTCCCACAATTCCCATTCATCCTTTAAATGCTGATTTGGCTTGAAGAAAAAAAGGCTGCAGTTATTATACAAAATGAAGAACAATCATTGTTAGTAAAGTCAATAAGGAGCAAGTGTCAGTGGGTGGAGACAGTTACAAACGACATAGCTTCCAACCTGAAAAATAACATGGGAAATCATGGCCAGCAAGCTTTGGAGATGGTCTTGGAACCTAGAGGGAAAAAAGGGTCATTACTCGGCAATCACTGTAAAAATCCCTGAGCAAGTGACTTGCTCAGGTGGAGTATAGGAAGTGTCTACTAGAGGCCAGGGGTGCCATGAAGACCCCACTCACCTCATCCCAGCACCTCTACCTCATCCCTTCACCCCTCTTGCGTGCAGCTGCTTTTTTGTTGGCTTGGAGCGAGAACCTCTGATACCACTTAAAATAAGAGATCTTGAGATTGATTCGTTCTATTCCTAAATCTCAGAATATAAAGTAAGCCTCACCTAGCTAAGTAAAGAGTTGGTTAGTTTCTGGAGTATCTGTGTGGTCTTCAGAATTCCTATCCCCCAATTAAGATCAGAGTGCCCTGGGAGGACTTTCACCCAAGCCTACCTCTGCCTGTTGACAACCTAGCCTCAGGGAGCTCCAGCCAGTAGAGGGAGGGACCCATATGTTTCCCCACTGAAAAGGGTAAGAAATAGAAAGCAGGACACGTACAGCCACTATGAGGAAATCCAGCCAGCACCAGGCATTGGTGAAGAACTTGACAAAGCCATAGGCTGTCCATTTGAGTAACATCTCCAGGATGAAGATGTAGGTAAAGACTTTGTCAGCATATTCCAGGATGGTACGAATAGTCTTCCTCTGCTCAATGTAGATGTCCTCGAAGGCCTGAAAGAGAGGCAGCAGCTCTTTATTACAGACAGGAGTATAGGCATGAGCCCTGACTGCCTGGCTAAATACAGACATTTAAACTGTGAAATCAAAGCAGGGAGGAGCTGTGCTCAGCACCCTGCATGTCTCATAGCTGGATAATGAAGACTCAAGACAAGGTGAATAAAAAAACCTAAGCATCATAGACCTAAATCCAAACATACACCATGTCCTGAGTTCTCCACACTCACTAGGCATGAAAGGAGTGGGTAGAGAAACATCACCTGCTCCTATCCTGATTAGCCAAAACATGAAGCATAAGAGGCTTTGGAGTGTTGAAAAAGTTTATGCAAGGAAGGTCTTAGGATGGGGCACATCAGGCAGAATCTAGTGGTAATCTGTGTGCTCATCCTAACAAAAAGGTCTTAGTCTTGAGTGGGGTCATGCTAAAGTCTAAAAAAGATTGGATATGGTTAAGTGTGGGTTCTAATCCCAAAGGCTCAAAATTCAAACCCAAAAACACTTTACTAGGCCATTTTTCTTGGGACAACAGACAATTTGTGCTTTCAGAGATGTAGAGTTTGGGCTCCATCCAGCCTCTTAACCCTGGTCTATTCCATTCCCCAGCCAACCCCTCACCACAGCATTCCCTGGCCCTCACCAGGGCACCACTGCTGAGAAGAATCATGAAGATGATGAAGGTCTCAAACCAATTGTGCTCTACGATGAGGAAGCAGGTTTTCCGTAGGATCCACCAAGACTTGCCTAGCCCCTCCTCAATGTTGACCTGGCAGCACTTGAATCGCTGGACACAACCTGGCAGCAGTAGGAGAGGCAGGTGAGACTGTGGTAACTGGCCTGCCCAGACCTGCCCCTCTCCCAGGCCCCGCCAGGTGCCGCCCCACCTGCTATATAGCAGGGATAGTGGCTGACTTGGTATATCTGAGTCAGGAATGGAGGGTAGCAGGGCTGAGGCTATGCTGCAGAGGCTAAGGACAAGGCCTTCTGGAGCCAGAATGATGCCCTATGAAGAAGCTGGGAGAGGGAGAAGAGGGTGGTCAGGAGGCAGGCACAGCATGACACAAAGAGGCTTTTCTAATGGCAATGTTCGAGCTGGTGCCAGGGAAGATGAACAAGAACAACACAAATTGTACAAAAAAAGGTGTTATATACAGAACTGAGCAGGGGAAATAATACACCCTTCTTCAAATTGGTAAGACAGGGATGCTTTGGAAGATAGCCACAGATGTGTGCCACATGCCCAGTTCTCCCCTTGTCTCATTCACCTTCTGTGAAGCAGGCGTCTGGATCCAAGTATTCCTCAGGCTGCTCCACCGGGACTTCCTCTACCTCTGGCTTGATGTCGATGGTGCTCCCTTCAGAGGAGCTGGTATCATCCAGTTTCTAGATGGGAAGGAAAAGGGAGATCAAACAGCTCTGTAGGGGCACATCTATTCATAAGCCTACCTCTGAGAGGGAGGAAATGGCTGTTTCTTTCCAACAATTCTTACTGCAGCGCATCTAATTTATGATGGACACACTGTAACTCTGGGGTCCTCAAAATTTGTGTCAGGAGTGCGTATAATGTCAAAACCTATTTAGGGATGACAGTGACCCAAATGTGGTCCTAAATTGGCCTCAGGGCTATAGATCAGGTAGGCTTGATGGCGGGGAAGGATGTGACATTTATCCAGGTACTAAGCCAAGGACATCCCAGGAAGCCTGGTAATCAAGGGAAGGCCCAGAGTGATACTGGAGCAGGTAGTTGGTTCTCAGAGTGAATCGACTAAAGCAGGATCACTTCACCCAGCTCACAGATTGGATTTCACGTAGAATCTAGGCTGGGACCTTACATCTTTGCTGCCTTCAGGATCCGACTCGCTGCTAACATCTTCTGTGTTAACGTTCTCAAAATCAGACTCGCCTACAGCAATCGGCACCCGCACAGTCAAGTTGGGATTATTGATGAAGGACATATGGTCCTCATCAATGATGTACTTTTCTACACTGCTGCCAATACCACTGGTTGTGCCATTGCCATTCTTCTGGAAGTCGCCATTTCGGTGGATGTCTGCACCAGTGTGGTTGGCAATACAGTTGGCCTTCTTTTCATACAACTCATCCAGAGGCTTTACTTCATCTGCCTCCCGCTGTTTAAAGTGGGCCTGCATGAAGGCATGCACTTTCACTTTGGTCCAAGCCACACCCTTCTTGATTCGGATGACAGAGATCTGCAGGTTGTTCATTTCTCCATCATCGTCAGTGGCTGCCAGATTGTCTGCACTGAAGGAGCTCAGAAGCAAGGCCAGAAACAGGTTCAGCACCTACATCATCAGCATCAGAGCAGAAGAGCAAGTATAGAATGGTATTAGGAAAAGTTGTCCATTCTACTAGGAGATGCAAATTAGAAGCTGACAGAATTCACATAAACACATTTAGAATTTCTGCTATGAGTGTGGTTTTGGGATTTTCCCTTCCCTCTCATCTAGTATTTTAAATGCTCATGTGGGAATTTTGTTTTGGAGTTTGACTCAGGGTCTTAGATTTGCCAGTCAGTCACTCTACCACTTGAGCCATACCCTAACTCTTTGTGCTGTAGTCATTTTTGAGACAGGGTCTTGAGTTTTTCTTCAAAGCCAGCCTGGATCATAATCCTCTTATTCCTCTGGCATAACTGGGACCACAGGCATGAACTACCATGCCAGGATTGTTGGCTGAGATGGACCTTCATTTCCTTTTAACACAGGCTGTCCTTGAGCATGAAGTTAGGATTGTAGGCACAAATCACTGCTTATGATCTGGTTTTATTTTTAATATAAAGAGTGTAGCATCTCTTTTCTTGGCTTTCAAAGTTATATATTTGATATATATATATATATATATATATGTAGCTCACAATATTATTTGTCTTATAATCACACAAAGACTGTGTTCATTTTGGTAGAGAATTATCCCAAAATAAAAATAATAGTTTGGATATAGATTACTGGCAGGGTCAAAGAGTCCACAGATGTCATGTGTTCCTGAGCAGTAGATGTGTCAAAGAAACCACGTTAGAAAAAAACCTAGGCTCTCTGGGGCCAGGAGTTTGGCCTAGTGGTAGAGTGCTTGCCTAGAACGCACAAAGGCCTGGGCCCCATTCCTTGGTACCAAATACCTAGAAAAAGCTGGAAGTGGGGCTGTGGCGCAAGTGCTGGAGCTCTAGCCTTGAGAAAGCCCAAGGACAGTGCTCAGGCCCTGGGTTCAAGCCCCCGGACTGGCAAAACAAAATAAAAACAACAACAAAAACAAAACACCCGAGGCTCTCAGAGAGCCACATTTCCATACAATGAATCAAGAATGGATTCAGGGGTTAGAGGCATAGGTTGGTGGTACATTAGCACATGCTAGACGTGAGACCCTATCCCACAAAAGGCAAGAAAAAGAAAAGGGTGTCAGCCTGCCACAGTGGCTCACACCTGTAATCCTAGCTACTCAGGAGGCTAAGATCTGAGGATCAGGTTCAAAGCCAGCCCGGCACAAAAGAACCTGAGACTCTTATCTCTAGTTCCCCTCTAAAAAATGGGAAGTGTGGCTGTGGCTCCAGGTAGCCTAAAGCTGAAGAGCTCAGGGACAGCACCCAGGCCCAGAGGCAGGGAGGTAGCCTAGAGCTGAAGAGCTCAGGGACAGCACCCAGCCCAGGCCGAGTTCAAGCCCCATGACCCACAAAAAAACAAAAACGAAAAACAACAAAACATATGGCTTTATTAAAGCCATTTAGTACAAAGAAAACAAAAACCATATGACTGACAAAATAGAGTTGGAGAGGCTTTAAAGGCCTAACCAAGGGCTTTGAATTTTATCTCACTGGCTCTCCTATTGGTTCCTAAATAAAACAGCTGCGAATTTGAGAAAATTATTCCTATTAGCTATACATAAAAGAGATGGGAAGATACAAGGCTGCTGCAGGTGTGAGTTGAGATGGTCTGGATCAGACTGCAACCTCAGCATGCACAGGGATCTTCTAAGGGAGGATACTGCTAAAGTAGGCATTTCTTCCATTTCCTTGGCCTACTGGGGACAGACATTGACTCAGCAGATGTGGTGGAAGGCCTGAGACTCAGCCCACCCTCCCCTTCCTCCTCCTCCTTCTTCTTCCTCTTCTTCTTTTTCTTTCTTTCTTTTTTTTTTTTTTTTTGGTCAGTCATGGGGCTTGAACTCAGGGCCTGGGCACTGTCTAGGCTCTTTTGTTCAAGGCTAGCAATCTACCACTTTGATCCACAGCTCCACTTGGGGTTAAGGGGAGGTAAGACTCTCATGGACTTTCCTGCCCTAGATGGCTTTGAGCTATGATCCTCAGATCTCAGCCTCTTAAGTAACTAGGATTATAGGTATGAACCACCAAGAGTTTTCCTTCCTTTCTTCCCTCTCTCTCTTCCTCCCTCCCTTCCTACCTTCCTCTGTCTCTTTACTGAAAAATAAACTCAAAGTGTTGCCCTTGCTGAGCACTTATTTATTTATTTTTTTTTTTACCACGTTTGAGCCATACTTCTAGCCTTCTTGCCTTTAGTTTGTTTTCCAGATAAGGTCTTAAGCTAACTTTTCCCAGGCCAGCGTCAGATTGTGATCCATCAGTCTTCTGGGTCAAGGGTAGGATGCATAGGGCAAAGAACAAAAACCAGCACTAACCACTAAGTTGCCAATAACCATGACCATCATGAAGACGATGAGGCACATGGCCTGGCCTGCCACCTCCATGCAGTCCCACATGGTCTCAATCCACTCCCCACACAACACTCGAAAGACGATGAGGAAGGAGTGGAAAAAGTCATTCATGTGCCACCGTGGGAGTTCACAGTCCTGGTTGATCTTGCACACACACTCTTTGTAGTTTTTCCCAAAGAGTTGCATCCCCACCACGGCAAAGATGAAGACAATAATGGCCAACACAAGGGTCAGGTTGCCCAGGGCGCCCACAGAATTGCCAATGATCTTGATCAGCATGTTCAGGGTGGGCCAGGATTTGGCCAATTTGAAGACTCGGAGCTAGGGGAAAACAAATGAACAGAGACAAAAACTAAATGATAGCCAATCAACTTCCTCACCATACAGTTAAAATACACAAAATTCCTAAGATCAGCTTATATTTGTTTAGAGCCCTTGGGAAACACTTTTCTTTCTTTCTTTTTTTTTTTTGCAAGTCCTGGCTTGAACTCAGGGCCTGAGTTCTTTTTCAGTGTATGTGGTACCGAGGATCAAATCCAGGTCTTCGTGCATGCTAGGCAAGCACTCTAGCACTAGGCCCAACTCCAGGCCAATGTCTTTTTTTTTTTTTTTTTAGGTTTTAGTAGGGATTTACTTATTTGAAGACTCCTCCTCTCAAAACTTCCTAATAGTGTCTCAGAATAAAAGGGAAGAAACTGTGAGGTACAAATAGGGAAAAACTGATAAATTTCACAGTAAATAAAAAAAAAAATTGGAGTCAGGATCTAGAAAATTTCAACTAGTTCCTTATATTAGAGACCCTGGATCAATCTTGTTAATTTTTATTTTTTATTTTATTGTAAAGGTGATATAGAGAGGGGTTACAATAATCTGCTTTTTATAAACTCATACATGCAGCCAGGTGCCGATGGCTCACATCAGCCTCCTGCTGACGTCCGAGGATTATGTTTGAAGCCAGCCCAGGCAGAAAAGCCCGTGAGACTCTTATCTTCAATAAACTACTCAGAAAAAGCAAGAAGTGGCACTGTGGCTCAAATGGTAGAGTGCTAGCCCTGAGCATAAAGAGTTCAAGCCCCAGGACCAGAAAAAAAAACAAAAAACCCAAACCAAAACACTCATACATGAACATAACTTCTACATCTACTTTGTGTCTCAAGAGATACTGCAAAGAATATGTGGTCTGCAAGAAACGAAAAGAGGACAGTAAAAGCAAGCAAGCTGGGTGCGGTGGCTCACACCTATAATCCTAGCTACTCAGGAGGCTGAGATCTGAGGATCAAGGTTCAAAGCCAGCCCAGGCACAAAAGGACCTGACATTCTTATCTCCAATTAACCTCTAGAAAACAGGAAATGAAGCTTGGCTCAAGGGTAGGGCAGCAGCCTTGAGCTGAAGAGCTCAGAGATAGCACCCAGGCCTAGTTTAAACCCTGTCACCTCCCCCCCCCACACACAAAAAAAGCAAGCATTAAAAAATTCTGGTATCTCCCCTTTGCTTTCTGCATTTCCCTTTTGCTTTTCGATTTAAGAAAAAACAAAAATCAACACGGACATCACTTTGTGGTATGCTCAGAATAACATGGAAGAAAAGAGTACACCTCCCAAATAGAGGTAGTTTCACATATCAAACATTTTATAAAAAGGGCTTATACCGTAATTAGTTCCTATCCATCAAGAATATCTGTTCTGTTATGAATGATTTCAGACAGAATTATAATGCATTAAAACCATAGTGACCTGGTCATTCCAACAATAATAATAAGTTCACTGCCAGGTATCACAAGTTAGCAAATAACTGACATGTAACAGAACAGGAATCCTGACAGATGTGGACCTCTGCTTCAAGTGACTAGTGTGTCTTATATGAGAGTTCAAGATTCACCAGCTTCTGTGCACAGCTGGAACACTCACATTGCTTACCCTGCCTAGCTTCTAATTTATTTGGAATTTAGTGCTAAGGTTTTTGTCTTCTAATCCTTCCTCATGTACTTGAGATAATAAAAGATTTCTCAGAAAGTCCAGTTGAGATTGGGGTGGGCAAGCAGTAGTTTCAGGAATTAGGCAGATGTTATTCTGGACTTGGGCCCAGTGCAATCTCTGTAGTTTCACTCTATTCTAATTCTCTTTCTTTGCTCACTGAATATCCCAGTGAAAAAGTCTGAAGTATGTTGGGCTGTAAGGGTGGTAGAATTTTCCTGATCTGGAAAGGAAAGCAAAACCAGTTCTAATGCTAGGGAAGCAGTGGAAAATTTGTGCTTCGGGTACCTAGGCCTACAGGGACTTATGTGGACATGCTTTATATCCCTGCTTTAAGGATTTCATTAACTCATCTCCCTATTATTTTAGTAATTTCAACATTAATTTAGCCACATACATTAATAAAAATTTTTCTTAGCTAATGATATGGAAAATAGATCCAGCACACAACAATTTAATAGAACTTAACAAATTACTTTATTCTCACTTTCTGGAAGGGGTCATCACAACAGAAGAAATAAGGGAAAGCCATCTTTGGACACAGAGAGGGTCTTCCTATTTCAGGGGGGATGTTTAGAAAAGAAAATAGCTCATAAGCAACCCATGTTTAGCCTCAGAAAGGTTCATGGAAATTGTCCATCTTTTAGATTATGCACTACTTTCTGAGAAATTTCCCCAATATTGATTCTGTTGCTTACTGACCTTTTATTAGCTTTTTTCTTAGTTATGGAGGATTTCATTGTTATGTCTCCATACGTGATTACATTGTATTCCAATCTGTTGCTTATTAATTGTAAAAACAAATTTCTACAGTATGCATTTAGCAGAAAAGTTTTTTAATATTTTAGCAGCTAAGTCAACTAAATGACTAAATGAAGCGGAAGCAGAATGTATCTAAGACTTTTTTTTTACAACATTAAATTAAGCTGTATATCATAGTTGCAAGATAGGAAATGTTAAAAGAAATTGGAGAAATATGGAATACCAATCGGAAAGATCGCAGCACCGAAAGCCCCTCCACGTCTGCTAGACCCAGTTCCATTAAACTGAGGGAGACAATAAATCCGTCAAAAATGTTCCAACCTTCTTGGAAATAATAGTAGGGATCCATGGCTATGAGCTTCAGGAACATTTCTGCTGTGAAAATTCCAGTGAAAACCTGAAGAAGGGAAGGCAGGAGGTAAGGAAAAGAAACAACAGGAAGAAGATGCTTTTTATCCTCTTGGGATATAACACATCCATGAAACGTAGAAGTCAGATGTCCCATGAGCACCTCACATAAGGCAGGAAAATCTCATTATCCTCTTAGATGAAGTCCGCAAGCCCAAAGTCTCTATCATTATTGCTACAGCCACTCAATTCATGCTGTTGTTCAAAGGGTAAACAAGAACAATCTAAGCAATGCTAATAGCACACAGGTTACCTGATCCTTTTAAAGAGTCAGCAGTCATCTGAATGTATATGCTTGATATCTATGCCTTTAAAAAAAATCAGTCTCATAGAAACAATAGATAATGATTATAGATGCTAGGTAGGTGAGGGGTAGAGAGTACAGGAACAGAGGGAATGAGTGAGGGGGTAGAATGATCAGAGGGTGCTCCATTTTTATAGTAGAGTGACTATCATTATCAATAATGTATCCTCCCACTTCCCAGGGCTTTATATGTCTTTAAGGCCTTAGTAAGGTAGCATGCTGGAGGAAAAGGTCAAATCCCAGGTGCAGCTTGTGACAAGCCCAATAGCCTCATTCTAGGTTACCCACATAAGGGCTTGTACTGAATATTACATTTTTAGAGACAACTTTTTATTCATTAGGTTGTAAAACTGCTGTGATCTATTTGGAAGGAAGCCTGATAAAAGTGCTGGAAGCTAAGTAGGGAAGCAGGGCACTTTGCAGGGGAGTCAGTCCTTGACCTTGAGAAGGGAAGAGATTCCACTGTAAATGAAGAGCTTGGTATGGGCTATCAGTACTGAGGAGGGGTGTCCATGCTGAGGGATCCATTAGAAGCAGTATGGTTGCTGGCAGAGTGGGAGCCTAAGCAGGGAAAAAGTCCATATGGGAGGATCTATTAGTGAGGCAGGAAGGGACCCCACAGAGAAAGACTCAATTTGGGTATCAAAACCTGAGTGACCACTCAGAGTAGTAGAGTGAGGAAGATGTGGACTGAATCAGAGGGAAGGAAGTCCTACAGAGTGAGCTCTTAGAGTGGTGATTTAGCATAGGAGTCAGGGGTCAAGCTTTTCCCTCTGCTGGGAAAAGCCTGCTGTACAGTGAGGAGAGCTCCATGCAGGGGGAGGCTCCTGGTGATATTTCCGGAGTCAAGTGGGGGTAGAAGGAAACAAGGATGTGCAGGGCCTGGGATGGGCTGCCAGAGTCTGAGAAGTTTGAGGGGCACCCATGTGAGGCAGTGGTGAGAATGCTGAGGGGAGCATGTAGCATCTATCTGTGTGTAACTTACCAGTTCCTAGTATTGGGTGTCAGAGCCTGAATGGTTGTAATAAGATGCAATGGTGGCTTTCTAATTGAATAAGTGTATCAAAGGTAGTGACAACTGGTTTCTTACTGTGGAGGAGTTACAAACAGAGGAAGAAAGAAAAGGAGAAAACCCTGTGGTGCTGGACTAGAATGGAGGTGACAGCATCCCTTCAAGATTGTTACTATGTACAGCCAGGGAGCTCTCCACTGAAGTTTGTAGCTTCAAGCAGTAAGCACACTCAGACTCCAGATCTTGACATTAAAATACTATTTTCAAGAAAAGAATGAGGTCTTCTTGAGAATTGCTGATGCTCAGCTTAGAACAGGAAAAATGCAAAACTATCCTAGAACATTTTGTGATACCAGAACACAAGGAAGGGATGAGGATATTATCAAAAGACACAGAAACCAGGTTGAATGGTTGATGACCAAATCAGAGACAGTTTAAGCATCAAAATAAATAGCTCAGTACATAAAACTAAAACTTTGAGTCTATAGTGAAATAAATAAAAGTTAAATAGGACATTTAGGTAGTATCTTCCTTAAAGACACTTATTAATTTTAGAAAAAGCAGCTGTCCAGGCTGGGAGTTTGGCCTAGTGGGAGAGTGCTTGCCTAGCATGCACAAAGACCTGGGTCCGATTTCTTAGTACCACATACACAGAAAAAGCTGGAAATGGTGCTGTGGCTCAAGTGGTAGAGTGTTAGCCTTGAGAAAGCCCAAAGACAGTGCTCAGGTCCCGAGTTCAAGATCTAAGAGTGGCAAAAAAAAATAAAAATAAAAAGTAGCTCTCTCAACATGAGAATAAATGAGTAGCATTTTTGTTGCTGTTGTTCTGGTCCTTGAGCTTGAACTCAGGGCCTGGTGACTATCCCAGAGCTTCTCTTGCTCAAGGCTAGCTAGCACTCTACTACTTAAGCCACTGCTCTACATTTGTTTTTTTGGCGATTAATTAGAAATGAGAGTTCTGAGGACTTTGCTGCCCAGGCTTACTTTGAACTGTGATCCTCAGATCTCAGCCTCCTGCGGAGCTAGGATTATATGTATGAGCACTGGTACTTGACTAAACTTTTTTTTTTTTTTGAGTTGGTCGTGGGGTTTGAACTCAGGGGCTGAGTGCTGTCCCTGAGCTCTCTTGTTCAAGTGTAATGCTCTTCCACTTTAAGCCACAGCTCCACTTCTGTTTTTTATGTGGTTTATTGGACTTTTCTGTCCGGCCTGGCTTTGAACTACAATTCTGAGATCTCAGACACTTGAGTAGCTAGGATTATAGGCATGAGCCACTAGTGCCCAGCTTACAAATATCATTTTTGAAATTATATTTTTATTATTTTTAAGTAGTTACACAAAGGGGTTGCCATTTAATGTGAATAGCATTTTTTAATATAGAGAAAGTAACTATTCGGGCTGGGGGTTTGGCCTAGTGGTAGAGTGCTTGCTTAGCATGCACAAAGACCTGGGTTTGATTCCTCAGTACCATATAGATAGAAAAAAATGGAACTGGTGCTGTGGCTCAAGGGGTAGAGCTCTAGCCTTGAGAAAGCTCAAGGACAGTGGTCAAGCCCTGAGTTCAAGCCCCAAGACTAGAAAAGCAAGCAAGCAAGCAAGCAAACAGGGAGAAGCCTGACAAATATTACCCTAATCAAGTAATCAAACCTAGACAGGGGACAAATGGAAACTACAAGAACAAGATAGCCCAATTCATGTGAAACTCCAACCAAAGTATTTAAGTCATGTATAATCATGAAGAAGATCACACTGGCCCAAAGTGAGAGAATTTTACAAAATAACTGACATTTAATCTGTAGCATTAAGGTCATGGAAGCTAAGGAATTCTTCCAAGCTGAAAACAATGTTTTCAGAATAAGAACTAAAAATATTTAAATATGCTAATTAATATATTGACAAGATAGAAACTCTGTGTGTGTGTACGGGTGTTTGTGAGAGAGAAACATAGCCAGAGAGTCAGACAGCAACGCTGGGCAGCGATCATGTTGAAATGAAAAGTGAAGACTACTCATGGTATAACTCATAAGGAACAATGAGGCTCAGATGACCTTGCAGGGGTGGGGATGCTGCCCCTGGGCTGTATAAAGTCATGTTGACGGCATCTACTGATAATTTTGTATGGCCTGTAGATGTTGCTATTTATCCAAATAGCCCTCCACAGAAAAATCCATTCCCTACCCCGATAGAGGACTCTTTCCAACCAATTCCTTACTATGGATCAAAATTCAATTACCTTCTGATTTTTGTATTAAAGAATGAAAACATATCATCTCTGAATTGTAACTATTTGACTTCAGGATACACTAACCTTTTTTTTTTTAATTAAATACTTACCTTCTAAATAACATAATCACATACTCGACTTAAGCTAACATTAAAATAAATTTGGCACAGCTTAACCAATGGCAGAAACTGGACGATGGCCCAGAAGTTGGATGTTGGAATTAAAAAAAAACCTTACCATAAATAGTTTCCATATGGATAAGTAAGATCCAACAATGCAGGCAACAGTGCAGAGATTAATACACTAGAATGATTCCCTATCTTGGAATGTTTGTTCTTAAGGTGAAAAGGAAGTGACATTTTTGGAGCAATGCAGGGATCCATGCGAGAAACAGAATGATAAAATAAAACAAAAAACAAAATCCAGAAGTCCTTGGCTCAGAATGCTGAAACCAACCCACTGTCCTTTGTCTCCCATTCTGTCACCACGGTTGGTTTCCTGACAATAGCTCCTAAATGACGTCTTCAAAGTTCTGCAGAAAGGAAACAGCCAAGGGATCACAACAGTAAGCAGAAGCGGCTGGCACTGTGGCATATGTGGAAGCATTTGTCTTCCAATTAACTATTACTTTCTTGCCAACTCAACTCCAGCTCTCCATACAGAGCATGATGTGGTAGAGGCGGAACATATTCAAATCTGAACATCAGGAGAAAGAACTCCATCTTACCAGATTTCCTACAGCCAGGACATGTTCAAACTGCGGTGTCATAGGGTGGTGCTCCATGGCCATGAACAGTGTATTTAGAACAATGCAGATAGTGATGGCTAAGTCCACAAAAGGGTCCATAACGATCAAGTTCACAATCTCTTTCAGTTTTATCCAGTAGGGATGACACTCCCAGATGAGGAAAGTATTGGCAAACTTATACCAGCATGGTGGGCATTTTCTCTGAGATTCTTCTAGCTCTGGAGTAAAGAGAAGGGGACATGCAGTACAGTCCTCTGGTTAGGTTATTATCATTATTACTAGGTGACTAAAGGCAGCTTAAATGCTGACAATTTTGTGTTTCCTTTTATGTTAGAGAAGAATAAGTCACTTCCCTCTCCATAATGGTATAGCTATAAATAAGACTCGATTCACCATATCCCAGACAGAACTTGATGGGTACAGCTTCAACTCTGGAGCCTGACTTTCTGGTTCAACTGGCTTAATACTCAAAAGTGGCACAATCTCAGGTAGCTGAATTTTCTAAGCCTCAATTGCTTTGTCTGTAAAATAAGGCTGTGTGTGTGTGTGTGTGTGTATGTGTGTGTAAGCACGCACGAGTGAGTCTTGAGGTTTAAACAGGCCCTGGATGCTGTCTCTGAGCTATTGTGCTAAAGGCTAGCACTATATCACTTGAGCCACAGCTCTGCTTCAGGATTTTGGGGGTAATTAATTGAAGGTAAGAGTCTAAGGAACTTTCTTGCTTCAACCGGCTTGGAATCACTGATTCTCAGGGCTCTGCCTCCCTAGTCACTAGGATTACAGGTGTGAACCACTGGCACCCAGAAAGGGCACTGATTATTGTAGTTTGAGGACTTTATCATGTAAGTTCAGGTCATCTAGTTATATGATTTTGATTAGGAATCAAGGGAAGTTGGGCCCTGGTGGCTCATGCCAATAATCCTAACTACTCAGTAGGCTGGGGCCGGGGGTTTGGCCTAGTGGTAGAGTGCTTGCCTAGCATGCACGAAGACCCGGGTTTGATTCCTCGGTACCACATACATAGAAAAAAGCCGGAAGTGGTGTTGAGGCTCAAGTGGTAGAGTTCTAGCCTTGAGAAAGTCCAAGGACAGTGCTCAGGCCCTGAGCTCAAGCCCAGGACTGGCAAAAAAAAAAAAAAAAATAGCTAACTGCTCAGTAGGCTGGGATCTGAGCATCTTGGTTCAAAACCAGTCTGGGAAAGGAAGTTTGTGAGACTCTCCAATTAAGCACTAAAATTGGAAGTGAGAAGTGGGGCTGTGGCTCAAGTGGTAGTATGCTAGTTTTGAGCACAAATGTTAGGGACAGTGTCCAGGCCCAGAGTTCAAGCCCCAGGACCAGAACAAAAAACATGATAATTAAGGGAGCTTCTATTTGTAAAGTAGCCAGTAGCACAATGCTTGGTCCACCCTGGAAAAATGGCCCCTCCCCTGTTTTCTCTCCATGCAAAAGCACATGTAGACTCTTCTTTTGTTCTCCCTCCATGCAAGTCTGCATATGGCCTTCCCTACAAATTCATATAACTGCCGGATGAGTGGTAACTGGCACCTGGGGGTCAGAAGGAGGTCCCCCGGCTCTGAGGTCACTTCCGCACCCACTTCAATCACTTCCTTCTTGCCATTCCCTATATAATCTCTCTCTGCCATTAGCTGGAGCTGCTACATTCTACACCCTACTCTAGAGTGTGGATTGGCAATTTGGCTCTCATGTAGCAATCTCCTTTTTTGGCAATCCTTATACCTATCGGAGAAGCTGTCAAAAGCATAGGATGAAGCTGGATATACCTGTAGGTTCTAATACCAGCTCAGATACTTACTAAATTGGGCGGTTGTGCAAACTACTTCCATTTGCTGTGAGAATTAAATGAGCTACAATGGCTATGTAGTGCCTCAGAACACCTCAGAGAGAGTAAGTGCTGTGGAAGTATTTGCTATTATTATCTGTATCAGCAGAAAAGGTACATAGTCAGCTAGCCATCACGTGAAATATATCTACTAGTCTCAAAATGGTACAGGTTATCGGCCCCACTTTCAATGAGTTTGCAGTTCACATCTAGGTTAGCAATATAAGCTTCATTCCTTTCTTCTTTTTATCTATTCTTCCTATTCCTTATTATTTTTTTTTCTGAGCTTCTTCCTCTTTCTTTTTTCTTCTTTTCAGTCCGGTTGTGGGGCTTGAACTCTTGGCCTGGGCCCTGTCCCTGAGCTCTTCAGCTCAAGGCTAATGCTCTACCACTTGAGCCATAGCACCACTTCCTGTTTTCTGGTGGTTAATTGGAGATTAAGAGCCTCATGGACTTTCATGCCCACGCTGGCTTTGAACTGCAATCCTTAGATCTCAGCTTCCTAAGTAGCTAGGATTACAGGCATGAGCCACTGGCACCTGGCTTTTCTTCTTTTCTTTTTAGCTACCTTCCCTCCCTCCCTCCCTCCCTCCCTCCCTCCCTCCTTCCCTTCCTTCTTTCGTTCCTTCCTTGGTTCCCAGTACTGGAGCTTGAACTTAGGGCCTGGGCACTGTCCCTGAGCTTCTTTTGCTCAAGGCTAGCTATCTCTTAAGCCACAGTACCACTTATAGCTTTTTCTGTTTGTTACTGAGGAATCAAACTCAGGGCTTCATGCATGCTAGGCAAGCACTCTGTAGTAACCTGTCAGGGTTAGCTGTCTAATTGTTTTTGTTTTTCTTGTAAAACTGCTTAACCTGCTTGACGGGCTGCGTGTGGTATTTCCCTGGTGAACAGGACCACCTGCGTGTGGTGCTGTCCTTTAAAAGCTCAGCCCCACGGAAGGTCGGGGCTGTTCTCTATCAGCCCGAAGGTGGAGAGCAGTCACTGCGCTGCTGTTAAACTGACTCTTAGCTCCGTTCACTGAATGTTGGTGACCCTCTTGCTGGCGGGGGCTGGGGGGGAGGTTGGGGACCCCAAAATGGCTGGGATGTAACAAACTCTATCACTAAGCCACCATTTCCATATTCTTAGTCTTTTTTTGTCTTAACTTTTTAAAAAAGCAGAGCCTAGCCAGGTGTCAGTGGCACACGTCTGTAATCCTAGGTACTCAGAAGGCTGGGATCTGAGAACTACAGTTCAAAGCCAGCCCAGGCAGGAGAGTCCATGAGACTTTTTTTTTGGTTGTGAGACTTAAACTTGGGGCTTGGGTGGTGTTCCTGAGCTCTTTTGCTCAAGGCTAGTGCCTATCACTTTGAGCCACAGTGCTACATTTTCTGGTGGTTAATTGGAAATAGGAGTCTCATGCACTTTTCTTTCCAGTCTGGCTTTTAACCTCAATACTCAGATCTCAGCCTCTGGAGTAGCAAGGATTACAGATGTAAGCTACCTCTGTGAGAATCTTATCGCCAATAAATTACTCAAAAATAGGGGCTGGGAATGTGGCCTAGTGGTAAGAGTGCTTGCCTAGCATGCACTGGGTTCAATTCCTCCGTACCACATACACAGAAAAAAGCTGGAAGTGGTGCTGTGGCTCAAGTGGTAGAGTGCTAGCCTTGAATGCAAAGAAGGTCAAGGACAGTGCCCAGGCCCTGAGTTCAAGCCCTAGGACTGGGAGTGGGTTGAGGGGTGGGGGGTGGGAAGCAGAGCTTATCCTTTTTTCCTTTCAAACAAAACCTCACGTGGACTCCAACATATAGAATATACAAACTAGAAACTATTCTAAGTAAAGCAGAAATAGGAGCCAGTCCAGTCAACAGTCTTCTTGCTCCAATCTCCAGAGTCCTAGGACTCTTAGCACACAGACAGAAGTCATATTAGATTATCTCTCAGTTTGAGATTAAAAGGAATGAGTGGAGAGCAAGAGTAGAGAACTATTCCGCCAACAGTCATACCAACCCAGGCACAAGGCCTCAAGGCAACCAAGCTCTCCTCAAATTATATATAAAATATTAACAGCCAAGATTTCAAAATTCAAGGCCCTTAACCAGAGGATACTCTTTAAGAGGGGATACTCTTTAAAAACTTATCACAATAATAAACTCCCCACCCCCCTGCTTTTTTCCCCCCCCCAAGTCCTGGGGATTGAACTCAGGGTTTGAGTACTTGAGCACTGTCCTTGGATGCTTTTTTTTTTTTTTTTTGCTCAAGGCTGGTGCTCTGACACTTGAGCCACAGCACTACTTCTGGCTTTTCAATGTATGTGGTACCGAGGAATTGAACCCGGATCTTTGTGCATACTAAACAAGCACTCTACCCCTAGGCCACCTCCTGGCCCCACAACAATAATCCTTAGCAGTAAGATATTACTTCCAAATGATCAACTTTAACAGATTCCCCCCCTCCTGACAAAATCAAAGTCATTTAGGGAATAAAAAAAAGTTTCCCAACATTTCCCCAAGAACAAGATGGTAGCCACAAATCATTCTCCTTTCCCTTTCTCCACCCAGCTGGATGGCGCCCATGGTGATGGCTTTATTTTAGATGGGGAGGTTTTGGTTGGGTATCTGATTGGCTCCCTGGTTGCTAAGAAAATGGTTGCCGTGGTTTTTCAGATTCAAGGGCCACAGTAAGCGCCACGTAGGAGTTTGCGTGGGAAAGGAAGTCTGTGAAGAAAATTTGCTTTGGCTTCTTCCTCAAAGAACTCCCTCCCTCCCCAAGGTAAATTTAGTTTTCTTCCCTAAAAAAGAAAATGAAAAGGTTTTCTTATTTCCATAAATTCTTATAGTACATATTTGGAAATTTGGTTCTCTTCCCTTAAAAAAAAAACTCCCTTCTCCAAATGTCTGCAGTTCACAGGCACATGGAAGTTGAAGCACTGACTGTTCACATTTCTGACAGATGACACAATTGTGATGCTTGCAATGCTCTAGGCTCCAAGTCTTGCCTAAAAACAGGGGATTTTCCTACTTTTGTGGCATCAAAAAGATACCTACAAGGATACTGTGTATCTCCCATCCACAGTTACCACAAAGGGGAGATCCTTGAGATGATAATCTGTTCTATAGAAGGAGAAACATGTAGAGCTTAAGAGCTATGAAAGATCATTAGGAGAACAAGAAGTTTATTTATTTATTTATTATGATAGCTGAGGGTGGTGGGGTTCTTGGTATGTAACCCACGAAGTCTTAAAATCATGGGCTCAAGTGATTCCCTCCTACTTCAGTCTCTTTAGGACTATAAGCTTGGTGCACAGAGAGATTTAGGAAACAATTTAGGACTGAAAACTCACCATGGGCTGGGAGCATGGCCTAGTGGTAGAGTGCTTGCCTAGCTTGCACGAAGACCCGGGTTCAATGCCTTAGTACCGCACATAGCTAGAAAAAGCCGGAAGTGGTAATGTGGCTCAAGTGATAGAGCTTAAGGCTTGAGGAAAGCCCAAGGACAGTGCTCAGGCCCTGAATTAAAGCCACAGGGACTGGCCAAAAAAAAAAAAAAGATTGTGGACGGTGAAGTATTTGATCTGGGGGAATAGGTGAATGAACATAAGGAGTTTAAAGATTTGTGGGGCTCCCACTTTTCCCCTGAACATTTTTGGAGATGTTTCTGCAGAGAAACTTCATGGGTATTTAGGAACTGTTTTCAGAGAGGGTCTATTACGTAACCAAGATGGCAGACCAGGAGGTTTCTGGAGAGAAGAGTCTTTCTCAGCTCAATTCATCAGTTTCTAAGCCCCTACAATGCGCTATCCTTTGGCGGTACTATCCTGATGAGTCCTCAGTCTCACTGAATCCATACTTGCACAGAACAGGTAGATACTGGAAAAGTAACTATACTACTGCTTGTAAATAAATAGTGGTAAAACACCTGTAGTCATTCCCTCTAGGGAAATCTCAATTGTTTTACATGAAAATGAGTAACACCAAGTACCATCACTAATTCTAAACTCTTCCTCTTCCAATTCCTTCCCTTTGTCCCATAGCTTTACTGCTACCCCCAAACATCCCCAAGTTTAATGGCTATGCTTGCAGTAAATTTGGCAGCGTTTATTCAATACTGCTGAACATGTTTGCAACAGAATGGTATGAGGTGGAGGAGGCAGTGATTTCTCATTTATTATAGTATTCTGGAATTCTCTACAGTGGTTTCTTAGTATATAAGAATATCCTTTCTGATAAAAATGAATGCATGAATGAATGAATGAATGTGTTAAGTAACATCAGAGTTTCCTATGTGCAAGTCTGGAAATCAGGAATTCTGGGAACCGAGTAAGGCCATGTCTAATAACTTTCTGCTGAGACAAGACAAGGAGGCAGGGAGCAAGACTTGATTACATTGGTTACGGATGTGTTATAGCTTTATCACTCTCTGCAGAGACCTAGAGTGAGGGTATATTAGCTGGAGGGACTTCCTCAGGAGGGGTTTTTTGGGGAGATTCCTGCCTTGACAAACCTGGCTGATGCGTCTGTTTGTCCTCTGGGGAAGGAGGGCTGGGTGCAGGCGGACAGTGAGCCCTCTCCTCGCTTGGCTTGTCCTGGTCGGGGCGTGTTTTCCCTATCCCTCCTGCTGATCAAGAGGGACCAGGGTAGAAGGACCCCGACAAGTAATAATGGTTCTTTCAGTTGGGGTTTTTAATGTACCAAGTAATAAATACAGAGAAATCAATGGTTAAATATAAGGGGACATTTCATTTCATTTTTTTTTCTTTTTTAGGGCAGTCCTGGGGCTTGAACTTAGCATCTGAGCACTGTCCCTGAACTTTCAAGTGTAGAGCTCTATCACTTGAGCCACAGTACCATTTCTAGCTGTGTCTGTGTACGTAGTATGGAGGAATCAAACCCAGGGCTTCATGCATAGCCAGGCAACTACTCTACCACTAGGCCACACTAACCCAAGTGGATCTTTCTTTTTTTTTTGCCATCCCTGGGCTTGAGCTCAGGGCCTGAGCACTGTCCTTGCACTTTCTCAGGGCTAGAGCTCTACCACTTGAGCCTCATCATCACTTCCAGCTTTTTTTTTTCTATGTATGTGGTACGGAGGAATCAAAGCCAAGTCTTCATGCATGCCAGGCAAGCACTCTACCATTAGGCCACACTCCTGGCCCCAAGTGGACATTTCTTAATGCCTTTCAATTCCTTCATACTAGTCATTCACTACTCTGCTTATAATAGTTCCATCCCATCAGCTTTAATAAAAGGAATCAAAGACAAGATGTTGGGATAGGAGAAATACCTGAGTGAAAAATGCCAGGTCAGGTACAGGCTCTGTGAAGCAGAGACCCTGGGAAAGGAAAAAATGTGGAATGGCTACTTATTCAGGAATACACTGCATCTGTCTTTATCCCCTAAGTGACTCTTCTTCTATTTTTTTCCCCTATATGTATGCTGATGGTTAGAGGATGGGGGAAAGAAGAAGAAGATGCTCCAAAGACTTGTACCCAGCTCAGCAGAAGAATGAACCATTACAGCTTCCAGAAAGAACGGTATAATACCAACATCCTCCACTGTTCCAAGCAAAATTCAGTATGACAACATTGTTTGAGCATCTACTTCTGTCAGACCCTGTACTAGGTAACTGTGACATCAATAAATAACTGCTGTATTGCATTGGTAGTTTTCCTGTTCTTACATCAATGGCAATAATGGAATGTACCTGTTCTCTAACAGGTTAACTTTCTTTACGAATTCTCATACATCCTCGGAGAAATTCTGTCTAGGTCTCCAAGTGAATAAAATTAATCTAGGCTCTTAAGCTAGTGTTTCATAGCTTGGAATTCTTAAAATCTGAAGTCATTTGCCTGCCACAAGGCTTAAAGATGTCTATCAGACACTGACCTCAATGGGAATGAATGAAAGTTGGAAGTTGTTCAGGCAGATGAAAGCTGTTTGTTCAACACTCCTTTTACGTGACACATTGTCAAGATTAGTGTAGCTATGGTACAGTCCAATTCCTTCACATATGTGGATACAAACACTCCTGGGGAATTCCTTCTTAGGAATTCTTAAGTATTCTCTCTCCACACACACACAGTTTGATGTGTTGGACTTTAAATGACTCAAAATACAATGTTTTCCACAGCTGGAAGATAATGTTGAAAGTCTAGCTACTGAGGGATTATGCTTAGTTCTCTATTAGCCTAGCTACATGAACTCTTAACAGTAATCTGAAGCCTTAAAAGTAGCCTTCCCGGGGCCAAGAATTTGGCCTAGTGGTAGAATGCTTGCCTAGCATGCACAAAGACCCAGGTTCAATTCCTAGGTACCACATATATAGAAAAAAGCCAGAAGTGGTTCTGCGATTCAAGTGGTAGAGCTCTAGCCTTGAGCAAGTCCAAGGACAGTGCTCAGGCTCTGAGCTCAAGCCCACAACTGGCAAAAAAAAAAAAAAAAAAAAAAGTAGCCTGCCCATATAGACTTGGTCAAACCAAAATGAATCAAGTAAAGGGGAGACAGGCAGAATTAATCAGAATCTCATGAGAAAAAGATTTACTGATTTTATGTTCCAGAGGAGCCCGGGAAAGATATATGATCTGTCTGTCTACAACTTAAGAGAGGGCTGGTATTTACCAAGGGGACAGAGATCTAAAGAAAAATCCTCAGATACTCTTTAGCATGCTACATTGTATCATGGAGAAACCACACAGCACAGAGAATTCAGCACTGGCAGCAGTATCATTGTAGACAGGCTAGGACTGCACAGTGGCTGCTCTTTCTCTGTGGCAAAAGTCCTCAAAGTAAGAAGGGTTTCAGATTACCTAGTCATGCAGCAGATATATTTATGGGTATGTGGGGGTGTATGGGAAAGGCAAAATTAGGTACAGTCTTCCTTTAGGAAAAATCAAAAGGGCTGTAAATACTTAGAATTGAGAACTATGTTGTGAGGCAGAGGCCTTTAATGGGATTCCATCACTGAATCTCTGTGGTGCTTAGTGTCCATGTCCTGATAGCTTACAATACCCAATCAGCTCCTCATGATGATTACGTGGGGCTCTCTAGTCTCTGCATCTCATTCTCTGCCATTCCTTCAGCTTTCTACTGTATCCGTGCATGATGCTGGGGCAGGAGAGCTGAATCTATATTTCATTCTTTGCCTACAGCTTCTAGACCTTGTTTTCCATAATCAGTAAGATCTATTCCAAAAGCTCACAGGAAGTTTTTCCTTTTTTTTCAAAACTGATGTCAAGGGACAGGAGTTATATTTACCACGCACACAACTTATTTACATCTCAGCAGCCGAGACGGGCATCATAGGCCACATACCTTCTACGAGTGTATTTGTAACAACACTCATTATACTGTTGATTCTGTCCTTCCGCCCATAGGAGGCCAACTGATCCATGGAAACTAAAAGAGATCCGGGGCCTTTCTTCTTAATTTCCACCTCAGTTGTTGCCTATAAAATACATAGATAAAACCAATAAATAAAACAGTTTAGAAATCTCACAAACAAAAGGCTAGCTCTTACTGGACAGACAAAATGTGAAGAATATATATGATCTGCACTGCTTTTTAAAAATCTTGATACTAGCTGGGTGTCAGTGGCTCATGCCTGTAATCCTATATACTCAGGAGGCTGAGATCTGAGGATTGCAGTTCAAAGTCAGCCTAGGCATTAAATTAACCATTAGAAAAGCAGTAGTGGCTCTGTGGCTTAGGGGCAAGGCAGTAGTCTAGAGCTGAAGAGCTCAAGGACAGCATCCAGGCCCAGAGTTCACAAAAAAACCCCCAAAAACCAAAAACCCCAAACAAAACAAAAACCACGAAAACTCCATCTTATAACCCAGAAACTTTTTCAAGTGAATGAAACAAGATGGCTATGAATCATGCTTAATTTTATAGATAAGAGCAAGCCATTTAAGTTTATGAAGATCTATGATGACCTAAAGAATCTGGCTTTTATCTGGTTATGCTGAAGCTTCAAGTAGAAAGACTAGATTCCCTAGTGATATTGCCACCAAAGAATATTCCTGTATTCCTGTCCTAGTCTCAAGCCCATTTTTTTTTTTTTTTGGGTGGGTCCTGGAGCTCTTCAGCTCAAGCTACCACCCTACCCTTGAGCCAAGCTGCACTTCCCATTTTCTAGAGGTTAATTGGAGAATAAGAGTCTCAGGTCCTCTTGTGCCTGGGCTGGCTTTGAACCTTGATCCTCAGATCTCAGCCTCCTGATTAGCTAGGATTATAGGCGTGAGCCACCATGCCAGGTTTCAAGCCCATTTTTAATTTGGCTAGAATTAATCTAAATGCTAAAATAATCTAATGCTAAAATAAGGAAAAATCATCTTTACCCAACATTTCATTGAAGTTAGGTTCCCGATAACCTTGAGTGTTAGATGTCGTTTCTTCCTTGGATAGAAGCACTCTTACTCTATTCCCTTTCCAAATGTTAGGCTAATTAAACATTAGACTAGCAAGCTGAAGTTTCTACTCCAAACTCTTCCCAGTCAATGTAAGAAAGTATGGTAAGATTTGGCATCTTAATTAACTTGTACCTTATGTTTATTTATTTTTGTGGTACTGGGGACTGAACAAAGGACTTCCCTCAGTCCGTATCCTATGTTTATGTTTCCATTTTACCATTTTATTTTATGAGTTAACTCACAATGTTCAAATGCCTAACAAAATAAAAATGGTAGAACAGGTCGCTGGATTGCTACAAAAAATTGTTACATGCTCTATTCCTGGACAGCAGTGGTTTGGTGAATTCTAGCAAAAGATTTCTTAGTGTTCCTGGCGTCTGTGTGTGTGTGTGTGTGTGTGTGTGTGTGTGTGTGTGTGTGTGTGTGTGTGTGTGTGTGTGTGTGTGTAAGTTTTACATTGGATCAAGCTTGAAGGGAAGCTTAAAACCAATGTTTCTAGCATCCACGTTGTCTCCAGTACCATGTTACCAGGTGAGCCTCACTGCTCTTTCCACAGTGCAAGCACAAGGACAAAGACAGTCACCATCCATCCCTCAGACCACAGGGAAGAAATGTTTGTGTGATACTAGGGAAACATAAGTTTGATAGACACCAAAACGGGCAGGGAAGCTACATCAAACTGCCCTCCCAACCTAAATGTTTATATTTCAATGACTACGGTCTTAAGGCTTGAACTTGGGACCTGAGCACTAGACCTGAGTGCTTTCACTCAAGACCAGTATACTAAAACTTTGAGCCATAGCTCTACTTCTGGTTTTCTGGTGGTTAAATGGAATTAAGAGTATCATGTATTTTCCTGACTGGGCTGGCTCTGAATAATTAACTTTAGATCTCAGCCTCTGGAGTACCCAGGATTACAGGTGTGAGCCACTCACTAGTGCCTAGCTGACAAGATTCATCTTGTCAAAGTGCTTTATTAGACTGCGTTACTGGTTCACACATTTGTTTGCTTAACGCAGAACTTCAGGACAAAAGGAAAGAAAAAATTTCTTGGGAATTACAGCTACATTATTATACAAGCAAATATCTGTATATGTAAGAACAAGTTACTAATCATTATCTCAGATCATAAGATATATTTCTTTGAGAAGTTACTTTTTGCTACAATTGTTAGCCTGATATGACATTTAATAAATCAGATTAAACTACTGCTTTAAAACAATGACAACTAGTTCGCACCAGGTGTAGTGGCTCACACCTAAACTCCTAGCTACTCAGGAGGCTGAGATCTGAGGATCAGGGTTCAAAGCCAGCCGGGGCACTAAAATCTGAGAGACTCTTATCTCTAATTAATCACTAGAAAATGGGAAGTGGGGCTATTGCTAAAGGGGTAGCCTTAAACTGAAGAGCTCAGGGACAGCGCCCAGGCCCAGAGTTCAAGCCCCAGACCCACAAAAAAAAAAAAAAAAAAGATAACTAACAATAAACAAAGAAAGGCTTCACGCAACAGAAACTAATTTTTGGCATGGTATTAATCCTAGATTCTTACTGAGTTTCCTCTTGTATAATCTACAGCACATGGTAGACAATTCTTACAATGTTGATCCACAATGTGCTGTAAGATCAGACTAGCTGACTCATCAAGGAATATAAAATGTATACAATATGGCTTTGATACTGAGTGTATCTTACCACTTTCTGAGATTGCTAGATATAACAAGTTGTAAATTCATCAGACTTTATTAACAACCTTAAAAAGTTTTTAAGTTTTGTAGATTAGAATGGTGATGCTTATTATTATGAATGTAAAAATGTGATTGTAGCTTTAGATAAGTATAACTATGCCACAGTACTGTGAAATATATATAATTACTTAATCGCAATAAAGAAATCTTTTTTTTAATTAAATTTTTTTTTTGTCAGTACTGGTAATTGAACTCAGGACCTGTGTATTGTCCTTGGGCTTTCTCAAGGCTAGAGCTCTGTCATTTGAGCTACAGCACCACTTACAGCCTTTTCTATATAGGTGGTACCGAGGAATGGAACCCAGATCTTCGTGCATGCTAGGCAAGCACTCTACCACCAGATCACACTCCTGGCCCAATAAATAAATCTTTGAAGGGAAATGTAGCTTAGTGATAGAGTGCTGGCTTAGCATTCATGAAGCCTTGCATTCCTTAGTATCACATAAACAGAAAAGGCTGGTCGTGGCCTGTGGCTCAAGTGGTAGAGTGCTAGTCTTGAGCAAAAGAAGCTCAGGGACAGTGCCCAGGCCCTGAGGTCAAGCCCCAGGACTGGCAAACAAATTAAGAAACAAACAAAACCCCCAAACAAACAAAAATACCCAGATTAATATCTGGGAATGGTGGCACATTTCTATAATTCCAGCACTCACAAGTCTGAGGCAGGAGAATGGTGAGTTCAAGTCTAACCTGGGCTATGGGAAGACCATGTGGAAAAAAACAAACAAGAAAAAGGTTCAATTAAAATAGAATCTAAGGGTTAGCAGCCATGGTTCAGTTGGTGGAGTGCATGGCCATGTTGCATAAAATTGTCAGACTAATCAGAACATAACTTACCAAACAATGGAAAGGATAACAATGTCTAAAAAGAATTCTACTCAGGCTGGGAGCATGGCCTAGTGGTAGTGTGCTTGCTTAGTATGCATGAAGCCCTTGGCTCGATTTGTATTTTATCAAACGGTAAAGAAGAAATAATACCAATGTTAGATGATTTTTCCCCCAAAGAACAGAGGAAGAGGGGGCAGTTTTAATTTGTTTTATAAAGCTAATAAAAGTCCTGGCATTAAATCTAACAATAACAACAACAACAACAAAACAGTATAAGAAAGGAACATTAGAGAACAGATATCCCTTATGAAGAGATACAACATCTGTAATAAAGATAAGCAAAGAGAATCCAGCAAAATAAACAAATACAACACAACCAAGAATAGAATTTAACCCAGGAAATCAAATTTAGTTTAACTCTAGGAAAAAGACAGTTATTCAGACACATTGACAATATGAAAAAGATAAACACATATGATCATCTCAGAATGCAAAAACACAGCATTGAGCAAAATTCTGTATCTCTGAAATATAACATTTATGAGAAAACCATGAATAGAATGTGGAGCTTTCTGATAAAAGACATCTATAAAAACCTACAAAGATTATCACTCTTCTTGGTAAATCCAGTTCCTTCAATACTAGAGATAAGGAAGGATACCTGTTTTTATCATTTCTATTCAATTTCCATGAAAAATTTTAGCTAGTGCAATCTAACAAAGGGTCTCCAAACTTAAGGCCCTGATTTCAAATCCTAATATCATCAAATATACATAAGGCAGTTGTCATTCATAAAAAGCATTGTTGAATATAAAATTTCTATAAAAATCCAAATCTAACAGAATAAATGTTATATTTATCAAGGGAACATGAAGCAAAATCAATATGTAAAAAGCAACTCTACTTCTATATTCTGGCAATAAACATTTGACCACTAAGATTTTAAAAATTAAACCTTTTTTGGGTAGTATCAAACAAAATGCCAAACAATAAAGGTGTGCAAGAACTCCACTGTAAAGTAGCCAATTTGCTGACACTTTAGAATGCTTAAATATATGAAGAAATATACCACATGCATAGATTTTTATTAGAATTAAAGGGCCTTCTCTTCCTAAAGTATTATCAACTCAGTGCAATAGTTATCAAAATTATAGGCTCTTTGGAAAAAACTGACAAGATGATTCTAAAATTTATATGGACATGCAATCACCCTAAAACAGGAAAATAATCTTTAAAAAACTTATAATAGCAAGACAGTATCTTATCTGGCTGGGTGCTGATAGCTTATACCTATTATACCTACTCAGGAGGCTGAGAGCTGAGGAATGTAGTTCAAAAACAGCTCAGGGGGAAAAAATCTGAGAGGCTATTACCTCCAATTAACCACCAAAAAGCCAGAAGTGGAGGTTTGGATCAAGTGAAGTGCTAACCTTGAACACAAAAACTCAGGTCCTAGATCAAGCCCAATGATCAGCACACACACACACACACA
This sequence comes from Megascapheus bottae, assembly GCF_031878675.1. Taxonomy (NCBI): domain Eukaryota; kingdom Metazoa; phylum Chordata; class Mammalia; order Rodentia; family Geomyidae; genus Megascapheus; species Megascapheus bottae. The sequence goes on along the minus strand of NC_143510.1, from coordinate 48,664,220 downwards.
CACACACACACAAAAATAGAAAAGAAAAAAAATATTGGTTAAATATTAATAATCTTTTTCATTTAGAAGGTTTATATCCTCCGTACAGGTCCATAATAATCAAGACACATATGTACTGGTAAAGTACAGGCAAATAAATCAAGGGAACCAAACAGACTCCAAAACCTGACCCGATGAATACATCAATTCTTTTCACTAAGACTCTAGCCAATTCAATAGAGCATGGTGACATGTCTCTCATTACAGTTATGAGGAAAGCTTAAATAGGAGGGATCATGGTCCATGCAGACTCCAACAAAAAGTAAGATCCTGTTTGAAAATAATGACTTAAGTGGTTGAGTGCCTGTTGAGCAAGCTCAAGGGTAGGGGCAGAGCTCAAGGGACAGATTGTCTGTCTAAGCTATAGTAATACAAGTTGGTGGTGTAGAGGTCAACTGACTCGTCAGGAACCTTGATCATTAGTTCTCAGCTTCCTGAGTAGCTGGGATTATAGGCGTGAACCACCAGTGCCTGGCTCTATGCTTAATTTTTGAGAAACTACCAGAATACTTCCCCATTTTATGTTGGAATGGAGACTGCTGATTGTTGTAGCCAAGGGGAGGGAAGAAAACCTGGAGCAGACCTAGATTTGCCCAAGTAAACCAATGAGGTTTGTAGTCAGATTCACCTAGACGTCTGCTTAGTGCTCAGCTGCTCCAGTCTCATCACCTGTGTGTAGGAGTGGGTAAGGAATGGTAGAGAACTGCCTTTTTAAGCTAGGAGGTTTTGTCTCAAAAAAAAAAATAGATTTGGAGTAAAATCATCAGTAACAAGAAGAGCAAACGAAGAAAGCTAAGCCCAGCCAGGTGCTACTTGGGAAGCTGAAGCAGGAAAATTTCACTGTGGGCAACTCAATAAAACCTTATCTTAAAATAAAAAGCTGGATGAGGGTGGCTCACGCCTGTAATCCTAGCTACTCAGGAGTCTGAGATCTGAGGATCACAGTTCAACGCCAGCCCGGACACTAAAGACCTTGAGACTTATCTCCAATTAACCACTAGAAAACCAGACGTGGCTTAAGGGGTAGGGTGGCAGCCTTGAGCTGAAGAGCTCAGGGACAGGGCCCAGGCCCAGAGTCCTAGCCCCACAACCAACAAAAATAAAAATAAAAAAGGGCAGAGGATGTAATAAGATCCATCTCTTAACCCAAATTTGAGGTTCATCAATGCACATGAGTACTGACCTTCTTCCTGCCTCCTAAACTGTAGCAATCCTCATAGAGATAGGCCACTGCAACCACATTTACTTCTGCCCATGTTTCTCTCCGTCTGCCCAAGAAAGCTCAGCTGCCTATTGATTCTAAATTGCTTTCTCTTAGAAAGAAGCATATTAACTGGAAATTTATTAGTCAGGCACTTTTCTTGGGACTAACAAGTAGGGCATGTTGGAACGTTTGCAGAGCCTAGCTATTAATCAAAGTATTCTATTTTGAACTAATTTCTATTTTACAAACACGAGATCTTCACAATCTTAGACTCAAATACCTTATAGTTGAAACTGAACACTAAGAATGCGTCAACATAATGTTTCACAACAAAGCTCTAGCAAAGGTCCTTTTATCATTTTTTTTTTACAGAGAAGAAAATGGGCTTAGAAACATTAATTTTCAGGATTAATGCTAAGGATTACATGAGTCAATAAAGAGCTAAAGCTTGAGAGTTAATGTCCTGTAATGGCTACTGGTTAAAACTCTGGAATTATATTGTCTGGATTCAAAATCCTAATTCTACTGCATACTGGGCAATCGTGGGCAGGTTGCTTTACTCCTCTTAGCCTCAATGGCAGCCTCAGAAATGCAGGCAACAGCAGTATCTAGTTCATAGGGTAGAACCATGAGAATCAAATAAGATAAAGCGTGCACATCTGCATGTTACTTCATATGGTTTCTGTGTTGTATGTGATTTCCGGACTACTGGTGGCCCCTGATCTCTTAGTGAGTTAAGAGCAGTGATTCTCACCTATTTCCCCAACTTAGAGATGGAGACATGGGAAAAGTTTCAAACCATGAAAGAAAACTATCCCACTTGATCCCACTTGATAACTGGTAAAGATGCGAACATTTCTGATGGGACTAATCTACATATCTTTATTTTTCTTAAGCATATTACATTTCTTAATTTGAACCTGAAAAAATACACATGTAGCTAAAGATTGGTGACTTATGCCTATAATCCTAGCTACTCAAAAGGCTGAGATTTGAGGATTGCAATTCAAAGCCAGCCCAGGCAAATAAATCTGAGACTCTTCTCTCTAGACAACCCAAATCAGAATTGGAAGCACAGTTCAAGTGGTAGAACACCATCCCTGAGCAAAAAAAAAAAAGTTGAATGGGAGTAAAAGGCCCACACTCAGTTCTAGCCACCAGACTGGGACAAAATAAACAAAAACAAAAAATCTGGCAAATATAACTGTAACCCTTCTATGCATTACAATTAAAAAACAACAAAATAAAAAAACAAGAACAAAAGCCCATATAGCTAGCACAGCCTGAGCATAGATGCTGTGCAGGACTAGCTCTCTACACCACTCCATGAAGCGTGAATATCTACAACTGGAGCATTCTAACGGCTCAGGTGAAGTCAAGTTAATCCTGGGGTGTAGATATATTTCACACATTTGATAGAATCACTATATCCTAGCCCAGAGGGATTACGCTAGGTTACTAATTATTATCTCAAATTTTATAATTCTGATTTACAATGATAAATTAACATACAATATTAATATTGCAGCCAGTATTTAAAAAATCCTAAAGTAGCTAATAATATTCAAGTGGTTAGAAAGTTCTTGATGCAGGTTCTACTCAGGCCAGATATTAATTTTCTTTCTGAAAAAAATGGGATTTACTGAATATTAATGAGTATAAGAATTAAATGATGTTGAATACCTCTGGGGAGACAAAAGTCAGAATTTTGAGTTTGAAGCTAGTCTGGACTACAAAGTAAGACCCTTATCTCAAAAAAAAAAAATCAAGGGCCAGGTGCTGATGGCTCACACATGTAATCCTAGCAACTCAAGAGGCTGAGATCTGAGGACTGAGGTTTGAAGCCAGTCTGGACAGAAAAGCCCTTGAAACTCTTACCTCCAACTACCAGAAAACTGGAAGTAGTGCTATGGCCAAAGGAGGTAGCATGCTGGCCTTGAACACAAAAGTTCGGGAAAATTCTCTGAGTTCAAGCCCCATGACTGACAATCAATCAATCAATCAATCAATAACTAACTAAAGATATATTAAGGGCTGGGATATAGTTCAGAGCTTGACTATCTAGGATGTATAAGGCACGAAGGCCCTGGGTTTGCCAGCACTGAAAAACAAACAAAACCCCAAACTGAAACCAAAACAAAAAACTAGAATATCATAATTTTTCCTTTCAAAGCAACTGAAGTTGTTAACTTCATCTTTTTTCCCCTTTATGTAGTCTTTATATAGATTGATCTTTTGGTTTGTTTTGTCCTGTTAATGTAATTACAAGATTTTTCCTATAGTATTATTCATTAATCAGAACAGCTTCTTTGTGGCTTCTAATAAAATACCTTTTCCTAGTTATGAAGCCCATATTAATGATAATCTCTTGCCTACCCCAGCTTCCTGCCACTTTGGAGTATGGCCTCTTAGTCTGGGGAAATCCTACATACCTAGCAAATTGTAAACACTTGGGAGATTTTCTGAAATGGCCCCAAAAGATGATGACAAGGCTAAGAGGCAAGGCAGAGCAGAAAGCCTCACTCTATGTGTTCAATTGATTCCCACGGACCAACAGGAGAAGCTGTTCAGAAAAACAAAAACAAGGATCCAGCAACAAAGGCTAGTCTAGAAAAAAGAAAAACCCTATCTCAGAAATCAGCCAGTTGTTGGTACCAGCTACCTGGGACATGAGGTAGGAGGATGATGTTTCAGGCCAGTGCTGGCAAAGGTTGCTGTAAGACCTGTATGAAAAGCAAACTAAAAGCAAAAAGACAAGGGACTCTAGGAGTCACAAATCCCAGAGTTTAATTACCACAAAACAACATCCCTCCCAAATATTCTTCCTCAAGTCTGATCATATGCCTTAAGATGAACTCAAAGCACCTTCCCGGACCCCTTCTGCATGCTTGCTAGGGGGAGGATGCAAGTTGTATTATTTGGCTTAAGTTTTTTATTTTTATTTTTTTTGTGGGTCATGAGGTTTGAACTTGGCCTGAGGACTTGGCCTTGGCTATCATCCTGCCCTTGAGCCAAGCCCCACTTCCCATTTCCTAGAGGTTAACTGGAGATAAGAGTCTCAGGTCCTTTTGTGCCTGGGCTGGCTCTTGGTCCTCAGATCTCAGCCTCCCGAGTAGCTAGGATTACAGGCATGAGCCATCTCATCCAGCTTTGGCTTAAGTATTTTTAAAAAACTGTGAGGATATCTAAATTCAGTTTGGTACTAAAATTTAAATTGCTCAGACATATTGTTATACCAATCTTCATTCCTTAGCCTTACAAAATTTTTGTTTAGAATGAATTACCAATGCAGATAAAATAAATTTTAAAAAATTTATAAAGTTGGGGAATGTGGCTCAGTGGTAGAGTGCTTTCCTACCATGTGCAAGACCCTGGGTTGAATCTCTAGCACAACACAATATACACAACACACACTACACACACAGCATAATTAGTAGCTTGTGAAAAGATATGATTAACATATTGGACAAATGATTCCCCCCCCCCTTTTTTTTGCCAGTCCTGGGGCTTGGATTCAGGGCCTGGACCTTGACACTGCCCTTGGGCTATTTTTGCCCAAGGTTAGTATTCTACCACTTGAGCCTCAGCACCACTTCCAGCTTTTCTGTGTATGTGGTACTGAGGAATTAAACTCAGGGCTCTGTGCATGCTTGGCAAGTACTCTACCACTAGGCCACATTCCCTTTAAATAAAGAAGAGAGAGAGAGAGAGAGAGAGAGAGAGAGAGAGAGAGAGAGAGAGAGAGAGAGAGAGAGAGAGAGAGAGAGGGAGGGAGGGAGGGAGGCGCATAATTCCAGACACATCTAAAATGCCTTTTGAATTTTCTTTCTCCACCCCCCCCTCTTTTTTTTTTTTGTGATGCTGGAGATGAAATCCAGAGATTTGTGCCTGCTAAGGGATATACTCTACAACAGAGCAACACTGCAGCCCTCTCTTGAATTTTTATCTGTACAGTCAATAAGTATCCCAAAGTGTTGAAACAGATTATTCTGCAATATTTCATTCATGATTATCCAGTTTTCACCCTTCATGCATCATGCTAATTAGAGGGCTGGCTATCTTCATGCTGGGTTAGAGGCCACTCTAGTGTTAGAATGGAATATAGACTGACATGCTATCTCAAGGAGCTCATATCAGCTACAGGAGACACCCAGGAGAGTTAAGGAATTAGAGGCAGGAAGTTTGGGATTGCTGAGGCTGTGATAACTAAAAAAAAAAAAAGAGAGAGAGAAAAAAGTATAAACAGCTTAGAATTTAAAGAAATGTTAAGAGATAGCTTTTCCCAAAGAGGGGAACCATTACTGAGCCCCTAGACAAGTGATTTTGTGATGCTATTATCTGCCTGCTACTTGATTACATTTAAAATTCATCTTTGCATCCCTTCTCCTTTCTCCCCCATGAACCATGTGTTCTTGCCCCATCTCCCACTTTTTCTTCTTTTTATTTCCTTTGCAGTCCCTACTAAGAACCTGGTCTGGTTTCTTAGTGGCCTCCTTAACCTTGCTTGGCTCTCCTGATACAAAGCTCCCATCTTAGGATTGGGTATGAACATTCCTCTTTGGAAAAATCACATCTCATCCTTGCAGAGAAGACAGAAATTTACTTAATATATTACTTTAAAAAATTAGAAAGAATGAGGTCTTTAAATTCCAAGCTGTTTTCCTAGCTGGGAAGGGGAAGGGAGGGGAAGAGAAGCGATGGTGGTTCCAAACCGGTCAGAGTTGGTCACTGGTAGTGGCATGGTGGCATTCTCATTCCATCCTGGCAGTCAGTCAAAGCAAGTGGGAGAAGGAGGGAACCCATGGGGCAGACTTGCAGACAGATCGAGAGAGAAAACTGAAAGAAAGAAAAGAGGGGTTCTAGGAAAGAGGGCATTGGAAACGGGGAAAGAAGACAGGTTAAAGAAGCAGTGAATAAAGAGGGGGGCAGGGAAGAAGGAGAATCACAGGGTGAGGGTGGGGCAACTGAAGAGAGACAGAAGGGAGAGAACAGAAAGGGAGGGATAGAGAGAGAGAGAGAGAGAGAGAGAGAGAGAGAGAGAGAGAGAGAGAGAGAGAGAGAGAGAGAGAGAGAGAGAGAGAGAGAGACTGAAAGGTGGGATGGGCAGGCGGCGGGCAGCGGGGCAGGAAGAGGGCGAGGAGCTGAGAGACTGCCATGCCTAGCCTGTCTACTGTGTACTTCCTTACACTGTGGTCGGGAGCTGCCTTATCTATTTTCACCTCTGGCAGGAGCCGCCCTCCGATGTGGGAGCCCGGCCCTCCGATGAGCGACACCACGCCGTTGCAGTCCACCGTGCTGTTCCGCTTGATGCTGCGCCGGAGGCTGGGGAAGATGCGCGAGGAGCGGCTGCCCTGGCTGTAGCCGCTGTAGCCGCTGTAGCTGCTGCGGCGCTCGCGGGCGCGGATGGGGATGAACAGCGAGTCCCGGCGGCCCTCGCTCTCCTCCACCGTGCTGTGCTCGTCGTCGGCGAACTCGTTCTCTGAGCCTGGGTCTCGGAACCGACCAGGGCCCCGGAAGCTGAAGATGCTGCTTTTGCTGTTGTGGCGAGAGAGGAAGGGCGAGCCCGGGATGCTGAGCAGGGACTGCAGCGCAGAAGGGAGAGACAGACAGGAGAGACGTGACCCCAGGCTGAGCGGAGGCCACCCGCTGCCCCAGCGCGGCCCACCCCAACACAAGCATTCACAAGCCGTGGGAGGGTTGCGGGGCTTCTCCTAGTATTTGTCTTATCTTCCTGTCAGCAACACGGGACACTCATCCTAACTTCACACTCGAAATGCTTCCAGCGTCGGTCTCTTCCAGTCATGTCCACAGCCTCTGATCTCAGATCAGTACATTTCCTTACCTTTTGTGCGTTTCCATGGCTGTACAGTCTTTTTCTGCCTTGGGTGTAAGTCACTTGTAAATGAGACATAAATGAGTTTGACTACCGGAGGTCACATTAAGAAAGCCTCTAAGCATAGATCATTTACAGGAAGGTCACTGTTAAATACACAGCATGCAGTGTAAACAGGCTTCTTGAAAAGAGGTTACAGGTAAGCAACCCTGACTTCCTTTAATGCTCTGCTGTATCCTAGCACTGAGAAAAGGTGGCATACCCAGAGTGTTGACTGGGTCTTGTTTATGAATAAAGGCTGTCATTGTATACTACAAGGGGACACATGTGTGGTAGGGCATCCTTCTTGAGTCACTGATTCATCCCTCTGAACCTATTCTACTGAAAGTGTGATTCACAGATCAGTGCTGGTACAAGACTGTTACTGGTTTGCAATGAGACAAGGCACGAAGATGAGAGAAACATTTAGTGATTTTTTTAAAATAGCAATTAACAATGTCATAACATATAAGAATGTGATCATTCCTAGAAATTCATTGTCGTATTTTACAATAGTATCAGTTCCTGAACAACTGGGAAAAAAATAGAAACTAGTCCTTTATCAGACAGTTTGGGAAAAATACTGTTCTACAGAAGGTAGCTGAGCTGGGCATGGGTGGCTCATGCCTGTGATTGTAGCTACTTAGGAGACTAAGTTCTGAGGATTGGGCTTTGAAGCCAGCCCTTGGCAGAAAAGTCCATGAGGGAGCCAGGAGCCTGCCTGTCTACTTGTCTGTCTGTTTGTCTCTCTTTCTTTCCTTCCTTCCTTCCCCCCTTCTCTCCCTCTCTCCCTCCCTCCCTTCCCTGAACCACTTTGTGCTCAAGGCTAGCCCTCTATATTAGAGCCACAGTGCCACTTCCAGTTTTTTTGAGTGGTTAATTGTAGATAAGAGTCTTGCGAAGACTTTTCTGGTCAGTGGGGTTTCTAACTGGGATCCTTAGATCTCAACCCCCCAAGTATCTAGGATTATAGGCATGAGCCACCAGCATCAAGCCTGTGAGACTCTTATCTTCAATTAATCACAGAAAAAGCCAGAAGTAGAGTTGTGGCTCAAGTGGTAGAATACTAGCTTGAACAAACTTGAGCAAAAAGGAGCTCAGGGACAACACCCAGGCCCAAAGTTCAAGGCCCAGCACTGGCAAAAAAAAAAAAAAAAGTGGCTGGCTAGAAGATAGTGTCTTAAGATATACAGATAGAAATGTGTGATTGTTGTTCTTAATGAACTGTTATTTCTCATCTCTTTTGTTGTCTCTTGGTATTCTCATATTGTTACAATATCTTACCTTGTTATCTGGTATATTGTATATATGTTTATTTATTTATTTGAAATAGGATAGAGAAGGGGGGAAAACAAGATGAGGGGAGGGGGTGGGGGGAGGGAAATGAGGACAAAAACATGAGAAGGCATATCAATGTTTGTGAAGTAATGTACCTTCTATCTGGTGAATAGAATGTAACCCTTCTATTAATTACATATACAGATAGAATCTGGCCTTGCTGGAACATCACTGTAATCCCACTATCCAAGAGGTCCAGAATTCAAACTCCATGACCAACCAAAAAAAAATTATTCCATGATAATATTGAGATGTTTACCTCAGTTACTCTCATTCTCTCACAAGCAAACAAATAGTTAAAGACTTTTCCTTTAAGACTGGTGGTGAGAAATATGGCAATACTGGAAGATGTACCTAACTCAAGTGAACAAAAATTACCCAAGTGTTCAATGCATGATGTTACAAATAATCCACAAGTTAAAGATCTAAGGTGAAAATAGAATGAAGGATTTTACTAGAGCAGAGTGTAAAATTAAATGATATAGTTTCAGATTCTGCATCTTAACTAACAGAAATGTGCCACTGTTGAGTTTGGAATGGCATCAAGGAGGTCCATCTAAAATGTGAAAAGGTTATTAAAACATTGTTACCCCTTTTACACTGAGTTCCATGTTGAAGGATACACTCTTTTTTTTTTTTTTTTTTGGTGGGTCATGAGGCTTGAACTTGGCCTAGGCACTGTTCCTGAACTCTTCAGCTCAAGGCTACTGCCCTACCCATGAGCCAAGCCCCACTTCCCATTTTCTAGAGGTGAATTAGAGATAAGAGTCTTAGGTCCTTTTGTGCCTGGGCTGGCTTTGAACCTTGATCCTCAGATCTCAGCCTCCTGAGTGGCTAGGATTACAGGTGTGAGCCACCTCACCAAGCTTGAATGATATACTCTTATTATAATTTCTTTTTTTTTTTGGCCAGTCCTAGGGCTTGAACTTAGGGACTGGGCACTGTCCCTGAGCTTTCTCAAGGACAGTATTCTACCACTTGAACCACAGTACCACTTCTGGCTTTTTCTGTGTATGTGGTACTGAGGAACATACTGAGGGCTTTGTGCATGCCAGGCAAGCACCCTACCACTAGGCCAAACTCCCAGCCTTGAATGACATACTCTTAAAGAGGTTCTATACCTATCTAGTAGAAATTGTTAGGGTGTTTCTAACTTCCTGCTTGCAGGGTTACTAAGACGTATCTGACTCTATGTGTAAGTGTGTGTGTGTGTGTGTGTGTGTGTGTGTATGTGTGTGTGTGTGTGTGTGTGTGTGTGTGTGTGAGAGAGAGAGAGAGAGAGAGAGAGAGAGAGAGAGAGAGAGAGAGAGAGAGAGAGAGAGAATGAGAGTGTTGTGGGGCTGAATTCAGGGCCTGGGCACTGTCCTTGGGCTTTTTCAAGGCTAGTGCTCTGCCACTTGAGCGATGGCACCACTTCTGGCTTTTTCTGAGTATGTGGCACCAAGAAATCAAATCCAGGGCTTTGTACAAGCTAGGCAAGCACTCTACCCCTAGACCATGCTCCCAGCCCCTAACTTTTCTTTAAAAGAAAAATTTTTTAGAACAAATTTTACTTATTTATGTGTTTTTTAAAATTTTTTTGTGTCAACACTTTTCGCAATACTTTGCTTTATAAAGATTACTTTTTGTAAGAAATACAATGCCAATCTTTGTGATGCTATATCATCATTTTAAACTAAATTAGCAAGTAAAATTTTTTTTGTGCTAGTCTTAGGACTTGAACTCAGGGCCTGAGGGCTGTCTTTCAGCTTTTTTGCTCAACGTTAGTGTTCTACCATTTGAACCACAGCTTCACCTCTGACTTTTTGGTGGTTAACTGGAGATTGCAGTCTCATAGACTTTCTTTCCTGGGCTGGCTTTGAACCTTGATCCTCAAATCTCAGTGTTTTGAGTAGCTAGGATTACAGACATGAGTCACTTCATGTTTTTTTTTTTTTTTTTTGCCAGTCTTGGGGCTTGAACTCAGGGCCTGAGCACTGTTCTTGGACTTTCCTCAAGGCTAGCGCTCTACCACTAGAGCCACAGCACCACTTCTGGCTTTTCTCTGTATGTGGTATTGAGGAATTAAACCCAGGTCTTCGTGTATGCTAGGCAAGCACTCTACCACTAGGCCAAACTCCCAGCCGCGCCCCCCTCCCCACCTTTTTTAAGGTGCCATTTCTGGGTGCCATACCTTGAACTCAAGGCCTGGAGACTATCTCTGAGCTTTTTTATTTTTTCTCAAGGCTAAGTCACAGCTCTATGTCCAGCTTTTTGAGAGTTTATTGGAGATAGGAGTCTTACAGAGTTTCCTGCCTGGGTTGGCTTTGAATGTTGACCCTTAGATCTCAGTCTTCCTAGTAGCTAGGTATGAGCCACTGGAGGCTGCCTGCAGAAGTACATTTTTTAAAAAGCTCTTTGGGGGGCCGGGTGTTTGGCCTAGTGGTAGAGTGCTTGCCTAGCATGCACAAAGACCTGGGTTCGATTCCTCAGTACCACATACATAGAAAAAAGCCAGAAATGGTGCTGAGGTTCAAGTGGTAGAGCTCTAGCCTTGAGAAAGTCCAAGGACAGTGCTCAGGCCCGAGCTCAAGCCCAGGACTGGCAAAAAAAAAAAAAAAAAAAAAAAAAAAAAAAAAAGCTCTTTGGGCGTCATGGTGGGTTAAGTCTGTAATCCCAGCATTTGTGAGTTACAGGTAGTAAGATCTTGAGCCTCAGCCTGGAGCTACCTCAGAAAATGAACAACAACAATTCAACAACAACAAAGCAAAGCAAAACAAAATAAAAATAAAAATAAATTTCTTTGGAGTCATCAGTGATTTTTAAAGATATAAAGCACCCTAAGATCAAAAAATTGCTCTATAGCTACAGTAATTAGAATTTGAAAAAAAATACAAGTTTCAACGTAATACTCATGAAACAGTCTGTGCTCTAAAAATAGAAATGGGGGCCGGGAGTTTGGCCTAGCGGTAGAGTGCTTGCCTAGCATGCATGAAGACCCGGGTTCGATTCCTCGGTACCCCACATACATAGCAAAAAGCTGGAAGTGGTGCTGAGGCTCAAGTGGTAGAGTGCTAGCCTTGAGAAAGTCCAAGGACAGTGCTCAAGCCCTGAGCTCAAGCCCAGGACTGGCAAAAAAAAAAAAAAAAATGGATAGGAGATATTTAGACTTAGAAGGTGAGATATAAAGGAAACTGACACATTTGAATTTTAGTTCTATGTCCCTACTAGCTAAATAACCTTGAATCAGTTAGTAAATTTCTCTTACCTGGCAAATACCTGTTTCCCAGATATCCTGAAAAGTGTAAAATAGGCTAGAGGTCCTGGTATGTGTTTAAGAAAAAAGTGAGATCCTATCTCTAGGCTCTACTTTCCCAATTCATTCTTCCAAATAAAATCTGAGAAACTGGAGGAGAGTCCTGGGACATCTAAGCAAATCTTGGCAGTCAAACACGGCCTCTAGGAATCTTCAAATGGAGAAATTACAGCAACTGAACATCTGTATGCAAAGGAGGACATCTCCAAAACCCAGTTTTATTTTTTGAGCTAGAGAGAAATCAATGCAACTCTGTGCTAAAGCTTATGGATTAATCAGAGACTATTCAATAGCTAGTGCTACCATCACTAATGTATTCCTTAAGGAGCTCAGTGATGGCTCTCCAGACAAGGACAGGATTACAATAAAGCTGCAATCAACACTTTCCCCCAAAAGAAGTGGAACTAGGAGAAAGGTGATATGAAGGTGAGACAGAGATGGTTCCAGAACATAACGCAGTCCTAGAAGTAGTTGAATCAGAATTCCCAAAGTCCAACAATAACTGAATGATGGCTATGTGCAAAGATTTTAAGAGAGGAAAGGTTATAAATGTTAAGTCTATATGTACACAGAGTACACAAACAATGGAAAGGAACAGAGAGGTACATATGCTGGGTATACTGGTATACATCTATAATATTAACTGCTCAGAAGGCTGAGATCAGGAGGGTTGTGATTCAAGGCCAGCCCAGATCCCTTCTAAATCCTCAGCATATCTGTCATATGTGGGAGGCTAAGTTCAGGAGGATAGTGGCTCCAGGCTAGCTGGGCAGAAAGTCTGAAAGACTCTATCTCAATAGAAGAAGAGAGTGGTGAAATGTACCTGTTATCCTAGCTACATCAAGAAGTATAAAATAGAGGTTCAAGAGTTGATCTGGGAAAAGTGTGATTCCCCATCTCAAAATAACCAGTGCAAAAAAGTGCTTAAGCAGTAGAACACCTGCCTAGTAAGTTCAGCATTCTGAGTTCACAAAGAGGTACATAATTTCCAATTAGGGAGGGGGTCAGGAAAGGTTTCTGAAAAGAGCAATGAGAGGAATAACTGTGACATGGATAATAAGTGCTGGGAAAATATGACATCTTAAGAGCATGTCAGGAGGAAAATACAGAGAGTAAAAAACAAACATCACAGATTATAAGCAGCTGGTAGTTTATTCTGGTTTATATACCCAGTACTTAATGGGGACCAGGGACTAGAGACTGAAAAGGTAAGGTGTGTCATGTGTCCTTATTGGAAGGGGGGAAGGAAAAGGAGGGAACTGTTATGAACTCTATACTAAAGAATTAGGACTTTATTTGCAAATAGAATCTGTTTAGGGGAATTCCTTCCTCTTTCTGTTCTTCTTCCTCCACTTTTTTTTTTTTTTTTTTTTGCCAGTTGTGGGGCTTGAACTCAGGCCTGAGCACTATCCTTGGACTTTTCTCAAGGTCAGAGCTCTACCCTTGAACCACAACACCACTTCAGCTTTTTTCCATGTATGTGGTGGCGAGGAATCGAACCCAGGTCTTCGTGCATGCTAGGCAAGCACTCTACCACTAGGCCAAACTCCCGGCCCCTCCTCCTCTTCTTTTTTTGTGCTAGTACTGGGGCTTGAATTCAGGACCTGCGCACCATCCCTTAGCTATTGTGTTCAATGCTGGCACTCTACCCCTTGAACCACAGCTCCACTTCCAGTTTTTAGCTGGTTTACTGCAGATGAGGGTCTCATGGATTTTTCCTGCCCAGATTGACTTTGAATCCTCAGTTCTGAGCCTCTTGTAGCTTAGTGGTAGAGTGCTTGCCTAGCATTCATGAAATCCTGGGTTTGATTCCTCAGTACCACATAAACAGAAAAAGCCAGAAATGGTTCTGTGGCTCAAAATGGTAGAGTGCTAGCCTTGAGCAAAAAGAAGCTCAGGGACAGTGACCAAGCCCTGAGTTCAAGCCCCAGGAATAGAAAAAAAAATTACAGGCATGAACCACCAGGACCCTAACCATTTTCTTAACTGCACTGAGCTATCAATATTTTCTTTTCTGGAATTACCAGCTTCAACTCAGGGCTCTGTGCTTGCTTAGCTGGGCTCAGAGCTCTCTACCCCTTTAACCCTGATACTTTTTTTTGAGGGGGGGGATAAGGGGTCTTGTTTATAGCCTAGCCTAGGCCATAATTTTTCTATCACCATATCCAACTTGTTATTACTTGGGATGGGTGGGACGGGGTTTCTCATGATTTTTTTGCCCAGTTTTGCCTGGAATCTTGATCCTCTTGATTTCTTTTTTTTTTTTTTTTTTTTGCCAGTCCTGGGCTTGAGCTCAGGGCCTGAGCACTGTCCTTGGACTTTCTCAAGGCTAGAGCTCTACCACTTGAGCCTCAGCACCACTTCCAGCTTTTTTGTATGTATGTGGTACCAAGGAATCGAACCTGGGTCTTAGCGCATGCTAGGCAAGCACTTTAACCACTAGGCCAAACTCCCAGCCCGATCCTCTTGATTTCTAATTCCTGCTAGGATTACAAATGTGAGCCAGTGTGACTTGATTATCAGTTTTCTTTTAAGAGCTCTAGCTCCTACATCTATGAATACCAAAGTCATGTCTGTGGTTGACTGTTCTTTAACCTGACAATAGTCTTTGAGTAACTCAACAACTCTCATGGTTCCAGTTACTACCCATTGACTCACGATCTTAATCACCAACCATCGGAATGTCTGGAAGATCTTCCTTAGTTGATTGTCTAATAATTCAAATTTGGGATGTTCATCAACACATACATACATCATTAATTTCAGTTTATTTTTTAAGCCTCATTCAGAAATTGATCTACCCTAGAAAAATCTTAGCTAAGTTTGGAACAGATCTGTACTCTCCAAAACAGTCCTAGTATAGAATATCTTAATTATGCAATGATATTGTTGATGCTATTACATGAATAGTTCTTCAGTACATCTTCAGTACTGCATTGCAAGCTTCTCAGGAGAGGGGTGATATTGAACTCCCTCTAAAAAATGCCCAGGACCTACCATAGTGCTTGACACATGGTAGTCACTCCATAAATGCTTGCTACATAATAATGAGTCACATTTCAGGGATAATCTACTGACAACATACAAACTTAAAGGAGAGAGAGAAAGACTACAAAAAACAAAACTGTAGTGGATAACTTCAGTAGAAAAGAAAAACAAACTAAGAAAAGTTTATAGGAATAAAAAGAAAGGAATGGACGGGAAATAGTTTGCTATGATAATAAGAACAGAATTGGTTAAAGAGTAAACTGAGGTAAAAGACGAAAATAAGAGGTAAAATGAATTATCTCTAGGAAAAAAAACAAGATACTGTGTACAATGCCATTTGGAATAACTGTAAAGTATTCTATACCTTTCCAGCATTTTTTAAAATGGGTGGTTAAGCTGGGCGTGGTGGCTCATGCCTGTAATCCTAGCTACTAAGGAGGCTGAGATCTGAGAATGGTGGTTAAAAGCCAGCCTGAGCACTAAGATCTGTGAGATTCTTATCCCCAGTTAACCACCAGAAAACTGGAAGTGGCGCTGGCCTCAAGAGGTAGGGTGGTAGTCTTGAGCTGAGGAGCTCAGGGATAACACCCAGGCCCAGAGTTCAAGCCCCACAACCACCACCACCATCAAAATAATAAAATAAAATAAAATGGGTGGTTAAATGGCCTAAGAATTGAATTTCTGTGGTGATCTTTAAAATCCAAAGAGATCTATCATGTGATGGTAGTTATAGAAATGGAATGTTAAATGTTTATCTGTATATTCTCCCCACTTTGCTTATCTTAGCTTCCTCATTTATTGAAGTTGGATAAAACTGTAGGCCTTTGATATACTAAACTTATCAGTACAGTATTTAGCATAATTATTTACAGGCCTTGCCATGCTCAAATAAGATATTCTGAAGTTTCACAACTCCTATCATTGCCTATAATTACATGCAAGTATTAAACAGAGACTGAGGTTTGGCTGCTGAGAGGATAAAAACTTCTTCCTGATGTTGCAGAGCTCACATCAGGCTTGTTGGTGTGATACAAATGTTAGTGAAAAACAAGCTGCCTAAGATGTTTATAGTGTGCTAGGGCTGCCTTGTGCATCAGCAGGGGAGGGGAAGGTTAGAGAAGAGAAAGTTCCCAATCTGCGTGTAGTGCTTCCTCCTGAAGGAGGGCAATGTGGCAATGTGGAGCACAGAGGAAGGCTGAGCTCAGGGAAAATGAAATCAGGTGAGATGAAGAAAGGCACGATTCCTTAGGGTTACTTGCAAGGAGTTTACCTGATTCATGATGGAAAATTTCCTCCCAATTCTGTTGTCTGGCAGCCGAAAACCCTTCTTTCTCATACCATCTTCTGACTCTGACTTAAACACCTTCTCAGGATCTCCTTTCTCCTCCCCTTCAGAGAGCTCCTTTTGCTTTCTCTTCTTTCTTCTGTTACGTCTTTCCTTGGCACTCTTTGAACTGAGCTTAGAAATTTCAGAAGAGCTCCGTGGGGAGCCAACACCATCTTCACCTTCTTCTTCAATGGCATCTTCTGAGACGGTGCCTGCAGATGTGGCCATTGCAGCAGCCTAGGAAAGGGGCCATAGCAACAAAGCAGGTTACAAGCTTTACCAGAGGCCACCCAAGACAGCCAATTATTAAGGACCACTTCTTTTCCATAGACAGAGAAAGGGAGGGAATCCCTGACTAAGGAGGATGTTGTCAGGCAGGGTGCCTCTCTTTTCAAGGTGAAATTGCATACAGCCCAAAGTGATTACAGCAGAACCAGTGGTGAGCACTTTGATGTATCCTCTGGATATTTCAGGTAAGAACCTAGATGCCCTCTTAGTACCAAAAGAAATCTTCTGCACAATTCTGGAAATGTAAGCTAAGATACTATATTCTAGTTGGATGTCAATGGTTCATGCCTATAATCCTAGCTACTCAGGAGGCTGATATCTGAGAATTGAGGTTCAAAGCCAGTCCAGGCAGGAAAAATCTATGAGACTCTCATCTCCAATTAACTACAAAAAGCTGGAAATGGTGATCAACTAACCTTGAATAAAAACAAGCTCAGAGACAGGCCCTAAGCTCAAGCCCCAAGACTGGCACAAGAAGAAGAAGAGGAGGAGGGGGGGGAAGAGGAGGAGGAGACTACATTCTGTATTTTGAGGCCAACAATGTTAAAAGCATATATATATACATATATATGTATATATATATGTATATATATATGGATAAAGATTAGAAGATTGTGTTAAAATAATGGAATCACATTTATTTTTCAGCTCCACTTTAATATTTTCTCTATATCATCTTTTTAATTAGAAATAATACTATATGACTACAAAGAATCCCTTACGGGGATTCAGATGTTTTTCTCAACAAAAAGTCCATGCTTGGGGCTGGAAGTATAGCTCAGTGGTAGAGCACATGTTTAGTCCCCAACAATAAAATAAATAACCAAACAAATAAAAGATGAAGTAGTATATAAAGTACATTGGTCACTTTTTCCTTCCTAGTCGTCCTATAAACTGAACACTGCAGAACTGAATCTTAACAAGGGCAATTAGATGGCGCTTTAGTCACCTGGGCTGGGAGAAAAGCCTGTTGCAAAGAATCACAAACCTGTGCTTCTTCCTGTTGCTTCTTAAGTTGCTCCAACATTGCTTTGAACTCAGCCTCTTTTTGTTCTGCCTCCTCTAGTGTTGCCTGATTCTGTTCTTCATAAGCCATGGCCACCACAGCCAAGATCAAGTTCACCAGATAGAAGGAGCCCACAAAGATGACCAAGACGAAGAAGATCATGTACGTTTTTCCAGCTGCTCGTAAGGTCTACAAAGACAACGCATTTAGTAAGTCGCTTGTATCAAATTAGGTAGGTTGAAACACCCACGGACCTAGTTCCTCTGTAGAGGCACACTTACAATCTGAATAGGTAGTGCTTACTACTGAACACTGAGCATCTCCAGGGGTGAATGGAATTCCTTACGTTAACTCACACTAAGCAGCAGTGGTATGTCCCATCTACTGAGGGGGAAAAATGTCTCCTACCTACTTCTTCATGAAAAATGCCTTTTTTAAAAAAAATGAAAAAAGTTTTGAGCTTAAGAATTACATTTGATTTCATCTTCAGCTGGTTCTAAAATGAGTGCAAAGAAAAAGAATATACAACTCATTGATCTACTGGTCCTCCAAGGATATTAATAGACAAATTTCATCTTTGGGATTAGGTCAGAAAGTCCCCATTTTAAGTGATATCCCTTTGTGGCCTTTTGCAATAAGATGACTTAAGGGGAAAAAAGGAAAAAGACTCCTGTTTCTTTCACTAAAACAATAAATGAACATCACAGAAGAAGTGGGTTTTAGATTATGTGAATACCACTAATTATGGAGTTTTCATCTTTATTCTTTTAATGAAAAGTATTTAAATGTTTCATATGCAAGAGTCTAACCTTTGAGAACTTCAGGCTGACAGAAAAGTAAGGACAGAAGCTTTCCTTAGAGGTTCCCTCATGTGCTAAGGCAAGGGAAGCATTTTTATTCTCAAACTAAACAAATATTGCCAAATATCAGAGTCAAGTAGAAAACTATGAATTGTGATGGGATTTCTTTCCTTCTTTCTTTCCTTCCTTCCTTCCTTCCTTCCTTCCTTCCTTCCTTCCTTCCTTCCTTTCTTCCTTTCCTTCTTTTTGCCAGTCCTGGGCTTGATCTCAGGGCTTGAGCACAGTGGGCTTTCCTCAAGGCTAATACTCTACCACTTGAGCCACAGCACCACTTCTGGCTTTTCTATGTATGTGACAGCGAGGAATCAAACCTGGTCTTCGTGTATGCTAGGCAAGCATTCTACCACTAGGCCAAACTCCCGGCTGCTGTGATGGGATTTCTAAGCTGGAAGAGCTTTAGCAATCTACACTAACTTGCCCCATAATAGCCAGCAAAATTAAAAGTTTATGCCAGTCTTCAATGCAGCCCAACAGAAAGATATTGACTATATTTGTACATGCACAACCTGCCTGAACAAGTCCAAATGTGCTTCAACCCTCAAAATGCTGATACATTAGACTTCAAGGTCTTTATGTCAAGTATAGTGCCAAGTACAAAAAAGGTCTATTATTTTTTAAACTGATTCCCTATGGATAAATGCTGCTGATGGTGAAACAGCAGATCTTCAGGACAGGTAGAGTCTGGCAAGGCTGTAAGTAATTCTGTATGTGACTGAGTATTCAAGAGAAAAGAGTGAGAATTGGGTGCATTCACTAAGCCACTCCTCAGATCCTGCTTTATTAAGGTCCTCACCAACAGTCTCTCATACAGGATGTGCCCAACCCACACATAGCTTCTTGTACACTCTATCACCAAAGAAAAAGTATAGATTCTTACCAATTGATACAAATTTTCCCAATAATCCTGGGTCATAAGGCGAAATAATGCCAGGAAGGCCCAGCTAAAAGTGTCAAAGCTTGTATAACCATAATTGGGGTTCCTTCCTGCTTTCATACACTGGTATCCCTCTGGGCATTGCCTGAAGAAAGAAAGGGAAATACAGAGGTTTCCACATAATCTCACCAAGTCATTCTCTTGAAGAACATAAACAACATAAATCTACCTACTCCATGATCTTGGAGATAGGAAATGGCCATCTATAAGGCAGGCCAATAAATCAGATAGGAAGTAGGAATTAAGTAGGATGTAGCCAGTCAATTTCTACAGAGAGCCTAGAATCAGAATCACTTGGCATATCCCTTAAAGATGCAGAGTCCTGGGCTCGGTGCTGGTGGCTAATACCTGTAGTCCTAGCTCATCCCTAGTCTCAACTGACACTGAGATCTGAGGATTATGGTTCAAAGCCACTTCCGGCAGGAAAGGCTATGAGATTCTTATCTCCAATTAATTACCTAAAAACCACGAATAGAACTGTGGCTAAAAGTGGTAGAGCACCAGCCTTGAGCAAAAAAGCATATAAGGATAGTGCCCAGGCCCTGAGTTCAAGCCCCACAACCAAACAAACAAACAAAAAAAGTAGAGACCCATGTTCTATCTAAAACCCAGGTACTGAAAGTTTTGGATAGTTGAAATCTACAAAGCCATATTTTAAAGAGATATGCTATATAATTTTATGAATGTTAAAATATGAAAACCATGTATATCAATTTACAAATCAATCGAATCCATTATAGCTTTTATCCCAAATGACAAATACCTCAAAAGTTCTTCTTGGTTATTTCTGTTCTTTTGACACTAACAGTGACAAGCTGGAGATTTTGGCACCCCCTTAAGTTATTACCACGTCTGCTTTTAGACCCACCTGATAATTGCTTTCTTTCTTCAATATGTAATTTAAATGGATTGGGCTGGAATTGTGGCTCAAGGGATAGAGTGTCTGTCTGGAAAGTGCAAGACTCTGAGTTTAAGCCCCAGTACCACTATTGGGGCATTCAGTTCTAATATACTTTAAATAATGACAATATACTTAGAATAACAACCAATATATTGGTCTTGAGAACCAAAATAGTCTACATAATGAGCAATCAACAGCTATTTACAAAGAACTTTCATGTGTGTTCAAAACTGGCTCCTTGCAGTAAGGTCTGTGAGGAAGAAAAGGCCTGGTTTATTAAGTCTATTTCATGAATGAAAGAAACGGAGACTCAGAAAGGTTAAATGCCTTAGCAAAGGTTTTAAAACTAGAAGTAGCAGAACCAGCATTCAAATCTTAGGTTGTTATCTATTTTATCCCCCATGCTGTCAGGTCCAGCACATTTCTGGGTCATGGGATGCTCAACTATCATCATGAAAATGACCTTGTTCTATATGCTAAGATGGAATGGAGCAAGTGTGTAAATCTGTAAGCTATTTAGTATTACATATTTTTCCTTATCCTTTTATATTTTTGATTTTAGCTTCAGACTCTAGGTGGTACAATCACCATTAGTAAAATGTCAATTTTGAATCTGAGTCAAGCATTAGGTCAGACCCATTTGCAAAGTCTATTATATGAGTACAAAGAAATGTGAAAATATTGTCCATTTTGACCCAACTAATAATAGGCACATTATTTTAAGGAAGAAGAAAATTAGGTGAGCTACTTACCCAGCATCAGAACTGTTCCCACAGAGTAAAGGTTCCAGCATGCCAGGAACTGTGTAAAAATTTGCTAGAAGAGTGTGAAGAGGCAGGAAATGAATAGGTAGATTTAAGTGAGTGAGAGAATAAAGTTACACTGTTCCTAACTCATCCTAGCAGAAACAGCTATTGATTTAAGCTCATATAAATCTTTCCAACAGCAGTGAAAGCTGATGAGAATTCCTTCCCATTATAGACACTCACAAAAAGTGCTACCCTAAGGCCCTTGATGCAATGTTCATTGTACTAGCACTTGACTTCCACCAGAACTTCCGATCTCTACATCAGATTCTGGCACTTGAATCAAAGTTGCTGAGTTCTTCATTCCTTTAGATAACTTTAATCTTCTATCCTTATACTTTAATTTCATCAAAATATTCTAGTTACCATATCATTTTTAATTAGAAGGCATGCATCTCTGACATCTTCATTGCAGTATTTTCTAATGGCCATGAAACTGACTTTATTTCTCAGGAGTTACGCATGGTACTATTGCTAACTTTTACATGAATTAATAGAAATACCAGTGCATCAACTTTTCCTCATTAAAAGCCAAGGACTTTAGTTCCTTAAATACAATTATTAAGAATACATGGACAGGAGCAACTGGGTACTTTGGAGACTGCCTGACTTCTTAGACTAGATAGATTACGTATGTCTCACTAGTATTAAGCAAGCTTGGATTTCATAGGCATATTCCGAACTAAATTTTTTAAACGCTCAAGTATCACAACAAGGGAAAGAATTTATATCAAACTTCCAAGCTTAAATGTTAAAGCATGTGAAAGTGATCTAGGTTTTTTTTCTTCTCTAAGGATTTATGTGACTGTGGAGAGGCAGAAATGAGAGAACACTGATGTCTGAGGGCATCTGAACACAATTCTGCTTCAAGAAAAGAGAATGTCTTTCCAATTCCATTACAGGCCTATCTAATTTGAAGCCCAGTGGTTGCTTCTGACTCCATAAACTAGGGACAGGCTTTTCCTCTTGCAGGGGAGGGGCCACCTACTTTTATTGTTGATATATTCTTCCCAATCAAAGCCCTTGGTGCCATTTTCAAGATAGCTCTCATTGAAGTTTATAGGCCACACGACACACTTGTTTCGCAGGTTCCCCATGAACAGCTGCAGTCCAATCAGGGCAAAAACACTCAGGCAGAACACTGTCAGGATCATCACATCTGACAGCTTCTTCACAGACTGAATAAGGGCACCCACGATTGTCTTCAAGCCTATGGAGATAGAGCCCCCAGAACCAAAATCACTGGAAGTCCCCTTCACCTCCCACAGCCTCCCTCTTAGCCCCAGCCACTGTCTCAATCACAGCACCTCCCCTGAATCATGGTTCTGCAACCTTACACCATGAGGGTAACAATGGGTCAGTAGAAGTACCAGTTTCTATCTGTCCATTGTTAAGCTGATACTTTTTGTTGCTGTTGTTGTTGGTTTGGGGGCTGTACCTGAGCTTTTTCCCCTCAAAGGTGGTGTTCTACCACTCAGAGCCACAGCTCCACTTCACATTTTCTAGTGGTTACTTGGAGTTAAGAGTCTTACAGACTTTCTGGTCCAGAGGCTGGCTTTGATACTTCTCAAAAAGCAAAAGAAAGCTTCTTCATGAACATGTGGTTCCTTTCTCCCATGATGTACTTTCCTGTTCAGACTACTTTTTAGCCCTCAAAATGAACCAAGTTCTGTCCCTCCTCAGGGCCTTCACACATGTTGTTCCCTCTGCTTGGATGCTTTCTTCCCCCCTTGTCCTACTTGTCTACTCCTCCTTAACTTTCCAATACTTTGTGGAGTAAATACCATTTCCTCCAGAAGGTTTCCTTGCCTTTCTAAGGCTTCTCCCTCCCTTACTAATTGTCAGTATCTTAGTAGCACCTCATACTTTCCTTTGTAGAACTTCTCACAGATGTAAACCATTCTTTTTTTTTTTTTTGCCAGTCCTGGGCTTGAGCTCAGGGCCTGAGCACTGTCCTTGGACTTTCTCAAGGCTAGAGCTCTACCACTTGAGCCTCAGCACCACTTCCGGCTTTTTTTTTTTCTATATGTGGTACTGAGGTATTGAACCCGGGCCTTCATGCATGCTAGGCAAGCACTTTAACCACTAGGCCAAACTCCCGGCTCCTGTAAACCATTCTTAATGCCTGTCTTGTTCAAAGTTCTATCTATAAAGCCTAACCTACAGTAAATATTTGTTGAATAGACAAATGGAAAAATCAAGGATTAAGGAGATTTCGGGCCGAAGAGGGAACTACTTGATCATTTAAAAGGCAACAAGAAGTAGGGAAGTATAGTTATACTCCCCCACTCCCAGCTATGAAAATGCCAATGTATTGAAAATGCTAATTATTCTCAACCCAGTATTTATAGCTTGCCTTCCCATTTAAAAATACACTTTTTGTGTACCACACACATGCCCTGATTGCTACAGTGACCTTTGTTCTATCCTAGATTTAAAACCAAAAAGATTTGCAGTTCCTTTTGACTTAGTTTTTTTGTTTTTGTTTTTTGCCAGTCCTGGGCTTGGGCTTAGGGCCTGAGCACTACCCTTGGGCTTTCTCAAGGCTAGAGCTCTACCACTTGAGCCACAGCACCACTTCCAGCTTTTTTTTATGTATGTGGTTCCGAGGAATTGAACCCAGGTCTTTGTGCATGCAAGGCAAGCACTCTACCACTAGGCCAAACTCCAGGTCCCTTAATTTAGGTTTTTTTAAATACAGAACACTGGTTCAAATTTACACTTGAAGAAGATAGCTTTCTGGATATCACAGAAAATATCGGTAACAGTAAGACATACTGTTTGGGTCAAAATCAGTCTACATGAGGCTCTCCTTGGAATGCCTGATATTAGGTTATTACATAGCCCACAAAACAGTGATACTCCTGGTGGCTACAGTCCCAGGATGAGCAAGAGGCAGACAGGCAGTGAGCTTTGACACACAAGCCTCAGGTAAGATCTAGTCCCTGCACAGTTTCTGAAGGCAAGAATATGAGGATAAAATTCAAAGGAATCTTGATCTCACCTTGAAGGTGTGCTTGTGTGGATCATCATTAAACTTAACTATATGATACAACTAACCTCAGGATCTCTCCGTTTACTCATCTTTAAAATGGAGATTCAGTAAGGCTAGAATAAATGGGTTAAGTAGCTCAATGGTAGTGTTTGCCTAGCATACACAAAGCCTTGGGTTCTATTCTAGGCACTCACAATAGTAATCATCATCATCATCATCAACAACAACAATAACAACAACAATAAATAAAATGGATATATAGGTGAATCTCATAGCACATGCAAGGATTAAGCAAGATTCATATAACACATTAACTGAAGCATTTAGTAAATGACTCAAATATTAACCATTATTGTCTAACTCTAAACTTTCTAATCTATAAATTGTTGTGAGGCTTAATCAAGACAATGAAGATAGGGGCCGGGAGTTTGGCCTAGTGGTAAAGTGCTTGCCTAGCATGCACGAAGACCCGGGTTCAATTCCTTGGTACCACATACATAGAAAAAAGCTGGAAGTGGTGCTGAGGCTCAAGTGGTAGAGCTCTAGCCTTGAGAAAAGTCCAAGGATAGTGCTCAGGCCTGAGCTCAAGCCCAGGACTGGCAAAAAAAAAAAAAAAGACAATGAAGACAAAGCATATATACTACAATGCTTGGCACTCAGTACTTGACAGCTATCATTAGTATCCATATTTTACTCCTCAAAGAGACCTGGCTGGGAAATGCCAGTGCTCATAGCTAACCTCACATAATGGTGATCTAATGAGTGGTATAGCTCTTGTACTGCTGTATATTGAAAATAACCGCTACTATTGGCTGGGAGTTTGGCTTAGTGGTAGAGTGCATGCCTAGCATGCAAGCAAGACATAGGTTCGATTCCTCAGTACCACATACATAGGAAAAGCCGGAAGTGGGCTGTGGCTCAAGTGGTAGAGCTATAGCCTAGAGAAAATCCAAGGACAATGCTCAGGTCCTGAGTTCAAGCCCCATGCCTGGACAAAAAAAAAAAAAAAAAAAAAAAAAGAAAGAAAAGAGCCACTACTTTAAAATTTTCAAAGTTAAGCCCAACAAATTTTGTATCTGAGCCAAAGAGCAGTAAACGGTTGGTAGAAGGCAGTTAATAATGTTTTTTGTTTAGCAGAGTGGTCTCTGGAGATGGTAGCACTGAAGGGATTAGGAAGAGCTTGCCTGGGCTCCAGAGACAGGATATTCTACTCTGATTCTTTTTCAACTCACAGAGTTATGCACAGAGCACTAGATGGATAACCAGAAAGCAGAGACTGTACTCCTGATTAGTGATTATTTACAACCCATTGTGTCTTAGAAAATTTAAGGTCACCTTTTAAAGAGTCCTATTTTCCCAGGTATGGAATATGGATAAACTGCACTATTGGGCAGTGAGCAGAGAAGGAGGAGGCAAAGATCTTCTCTACAAGTCTTTAAAAATAGGACAGAGATGTTTATTTGTTTGAGATTTATCAGTTGAGACTTCACATCATATTTTAAGTGTAAGGAGCCTGGAAAATTATCCTATAACCACACAGCTAGGTAAGAAGGCACTGAAGGAACAAACTGGAAGGCAGCCATCAAGAAGCAAAATGTCCCAGTAAGAATAGCAAAAGTCGTTATTATATTTGGACTAGGTGGGGCAGATCTTTATTGGGTCAACAATTCAGTATTAACTATAAACTATATATATATATATATATGTAACTATAAAGGTCTACTGTTTTCAAACTCAAAGAATGGTTTTATAAGAATATTTAGATGGGTCACTGCAGAATGGTTACAAAATTTCTTTTCCTGGATGTTTTTTCCCCCCATGGTTTTATTTATTATTTACTTGTTTGTTTGTTTTGGTGTCACTCCTGGGATCTGAAGTCAGGGCCTGCATACTGTCCCTAAGTTATTTTGCTGAAGGCTACTGCTCTACCACTAGAACCACAGCTTCACTCCTCAGCTTTTTTGGCAGTTAAGTGGAGATCAGAGTCTCATAGACTCTCCTTCCCAGGCTGGCTTTGAATTATGATTCTCAGATCTCAGCCTCCAAGTAGCTAGGACTACAAGCTTGCGCCACCATACCCAGCTTCCTGGACATTTTTCTTTTTGGTCATGGGGCTTGAACTCAGGGCCTAGACACTGAGTTCCTGAGCTCTTCCACTTAAGCCTAGCATTCTAACACTTTGAGCCACAACTCTACTTACAGTTTTCTGGTGGTTAATGGGAGATGAGAGTCTCAAGGACTTTTCCGCCCAGCTGGCTTTGAACTATGATCCTCAGATCTTAGTCTCTTGACTAGCTAGGATTACAGGCATGAGCCATCAGGGCCTGATGCTTCTGGACTTTTTTTTTTTTAATGAAGAATTTATATAGCCACCTCTTTATAGCCTTTATATACCAGATGGTTATAATTATTTTAACGGAATTGAAGAGTGCTGTAAGCTATAATAAATAAACTAATGGTTTTGTTCTAAATAAATAAGAATTCTTAAAACATATAATTTTAGCATGAGTCTCACCTCATTTTCCGAATGGGAACTCTGAATGATTTTAAGTCCACATAAAGCCAGGAGGTGCAATTATCTGACTCCTTTCTGGGTAAGCTCTCTTTATCCATCCTTGTACAGGTACCTTCTCCTGGCTACAGATGTCAGGGTGGACACCTGTCCTAAATTTAGAGCCTTCCCTACAGGAACGTGGAATATGACAAGAGAAAACTGAGTAATCTTTTTATATGGTGGGACTGGTAATATATAAATCTGTGGGTTCAGCAGCAGAAACAGTGTATCTGTGAAGTAAAGGTATTTAGTATTCAAAGAGAGAGGAAGAGGAAAAAGAGAGATAGAGACAAAGTACTTCCTGGTACTAAGGTTTTCTGTCTCTGCATTTTTGTTCCTACTTGCTTCCAGAGGCCCAAGACCATTCCAGCCTTTGGATTCCCTAAAATACACGTATGCCCTTATACTGCACCCAGAGATGGTCCACTAAGGTATCATGGTTAGTCATGGGCCTCATCATTTCTTAGAGATAGACTTGAATGCTCATAAGCAGCGGGCTTCATATCTCTTTTCCACAAGTTAGATGTCATTGCTGAAGAAATCTGGACACACAAGACCAGAAAGTTAAAAAAAAAATTCCTTCAGTTTTACAAAGTCTGTGGCTTACATCATCTTTCTGGTGAAAATGTGTTTAGCTTTCAAGAAGTTTAAAGTTGGACATGGTGATGATCCCTCTAATTCTAGCTACTTGGGAAGCTGAGATTGTGAGGACTGAAGTTGAGGCCTGGGTAAAGTTTGCAAGACTCTATCTCAACCAATAGCTGGCTACAATGGCATGCATCTGTCATCTCAGCTACTTAAGGATAGTTCAGGCAAAAACAAAGTTCATAACACTCCATTTCAATAGAAGAAGGTGTGTATGGTGGGGGGGGGTGGAGAGAGGAGAGGGAATTGACACACCCATCATTCCAATTATACAAGGAAGTATAAGACAGGAGGACCTAGGTATAGGTACAGGACAAGGCCAAAAGTGAGACTCTGAGAATAACTAGTGCAAAAAGCACTGGAGGTATGGCTCAGCAGCAGGGTGCCAGTGCTGGCAAGTACAAGCCTTGAGTTCAAATCAGTAAAGCAAAACCAAAACAAACAAACCAAAACCTTTAAAAGTACAAATTTAGTTAAAAAATGGTATTCAAAAGCTGGGTGCAGTGGCTCACACCTACTCAGGATACTGAGATCTGAGGATTGCAGTTCAAAGCCAGCCCAAGCACTAAAGTCCATGAGACTCCTATCTCCAATTAACCACCAGAAAACCGGAAGTGGCACTGTGGCTCAAGAGGTAGGGCTGCAGCTTTGAGCTGAAAAGCTCAGGAACAATGCCCAGACCCAGAGTTCAAGTCCCATGACCAAAAAATAAAAAGAAAGAAAAAAAAGAAATGGCATTCAGCTGCTTGTACTGCCTGTATTTCATAGAGATCCAAAGAAACAAATCTTAATTCAGCAAGAATAATTGCTAAATAACATTAACTACTGCTCTGTACAAAGTTTACTACCCAATATACTCATTCAGACCAAGAAGAAAATTAGAAGGCATCAAGGAGGAGATAAGATTGTACAAGTAAAGGACAGCACATGACAGTACACGAGCATTAAACATGTCACTGAACTTGATCCTGGTCTCAGCTCTTCTTCCATGTGACAGCTGTTGTCAACAGCACTTTATGGAGATGATAGCATCATTGCACTCCCTAAGCTCCAGCTCTATAACATCATTGCACTCCCTAAGCTCCAGCTCTACAGTCTCACCAGCAATGGCTGCACAACAGTAAATATATCCAAGCAAAAAGACTCCTCCTACCAAAAACAAGGTCAGCAAGGACAAGAGGGTGATGGTGGAATTTCTGCCTCAATGCTGGGAAGAACTGAAAATGACACTGCTCTGGCTATGAAGGGAAGTTGTCTTGCTTCTATTGGCTCACAATAGCACATGCCAGAACAAGAAAGATACCGACTGAAGACCGATTATCCAAAACAGAGCAGAATGCTCCTTCAAATGACTCCTACACAACAGAGTGTGCAACAGAAGCCACGTGGGGGCTAATTGGACAGCAAGAACTCTTGGAAGAGAATTCCAATATTAACTAGCTTGGTATGTGTCTAAGCAGAAGTTCAAACATTTACTACAAATCCCCCAAAGACAGCTGGATCTACAGTACAAAATGGTCAGCTACCAGAACAATGGTCAGGTGTTTCAGGAATTTGAGAAGCTGGAGAAAGGGTGGCTGCAGTACTCTATTCCTATCTATGTCCAAAGGCACCTCTGGTCCTCTTATTACCTTTCATAATGCCCAGTGATCCACTGAACAAATGAACAAAGTTTCTTAAGGCTCAGAGAAATCAACCATGCATATTAGGATCTAAGTCTTCCAACAGCATCCTGATTGTAAACTGTAAATAAGTTAATTCACCTTCCCAGGTTCATAGCTCAGATTGAGAAAGTTAAGTGGTTTGAAGCAAACTGAGTTAATTTCTCTACAAAATTAATATTAGAACAGGCCTTAGTAACAGTCTCAAGCAGTCTTCAGCCAAGGGGAAAGAATAGCTTCCCAGTTCCCTGAATCTGGCCAGGGCCCAGGCAAGTCCCAGGAGTACAGAAGAACCTTCTTACACTTTTTGTTGCATATACAATTCTCACAATGGTAGTTCTTAAAGGTTTGTCAGATCCAGAATAATTTGAAGGAGATTCTTGGGGCCCATAGATTCATTTACTTGAGGCCAGATTCACATGAAGTGTGACCAAAGATGAGATGGATCAATAGGGCAGTGTGAATCTTAAGTGCTTTCTACTTAAGAACATAGTTAAAATTCAGTTACCTTTCCCTAAGAACTAACATGAGAGAAGAAGTACAAAAGCAACAAAATGAATAACTCAAAAACTTAAAAAGAAACAAAATGAGTCTGAATAAAGTCTAAAAACATTTGTTCCATCCTCTACACTGGGCAGCTGTACTTTGCCACATTCAAAACTACACATTTAAAGAAAATGCTTTCTTTGTGAATACTAGGGTGGGAAAGAGAAGGGCCATCATTTTACTCCATTTGTTAGGAGTGAAAGTAATAGAAATGAAAGGAGGGAATTAAGATATACCAGAGACTGAAAAAAAAAAACAAGAGACAAAAAAAATCAAGAAATAACACTAAAGAGAGTGAGAACGAATTAAATCAGTAGTGGTGTGCAGTAGGTAAGGAATGCTCTGGGACAGTCACTGAAATGATGGAAATGAGAAGGAACTGGCATGTTCCACTCTCCTGATAGGGCTCTTCAGCTCAAGGCTACCACCTTACTCCTTGAGCCACACAGCTACTTCCAGTTTTCTACTGGTTAATTGGAGATAAGGCTCTCACGGTCTTCAGTGTTGGGGCTGGCTTTGAACTGCGATCCTCAGATTTCAGCTTCCTGAGTAACTAGGATTATAGGCATGAGCTATTGTACCCCATTAAGAGGAAACATTTGACAGTCACTTAGAAGCATTGGCACTTAGAAGCTCACTTTTCTGCCTAAGCCTAACATGGTTTTTATTTTATTTTATTTAGGCAGAATATTTCAATTCCAAGTTGAATCTGGCCACTTAATGCCAAAACACATTTCAACAGAGAATATGTGTACTCTGTCATTCAAGTTGGAGACTCTGAAGCAAAAAGGAAACCACAAGTGATACACTTCTAGGTATCAATTAGCAAATGCAAAGAGTCAGAATGTGGCTTTGGTCTCTAAGCTACCTAAGGTTTCTGCAGTAAATCTTTTTTTTTTTTTTTCTTTTTTGTTCTACCAGTCCTAGTGCTTGAATGTAGGACCTGAGCACTGGCCTTGAGCTTTCTCAAGTTTAATGCTCTACCACTTGAGCCACAGTACCACTTCTGGCTTTTTCTGTGTATGTGGTACTGAGGAATCAAACCCAGGGCTTGTGCATACTAGGCAAGCACTCTACCACTAGGCCACACTCCTGGCCCAGTAAATCATTTTATATAAAAAGGTTGGAATGAATGCACAACCCTTACTCTCTAATCTTCTGGAACATACAAGGTAAGAAAAATTTTCATAAATTTGGTTATTGGGGAGATCTTGCAGACCCCTAGGGAAGCTCCATCAATTGGCAAAAGCCTATTATGAAATCAGAAACAGCCACATTCTACTGAAGTGATCCATGAGAAAACTCAGTATACAAAATATGGTTTTGAATTTTACTACATGCACTATGTCACAGCCCTATAACACTAGAATCAAATTCACTTCAAATTTCAAGCAAGAGATAAGCCCAGAACAACACATGCTCACATGGTACCCCACCTTGGAAGGAGAACTGGGAAACTGGCAGGTAATACTAAGACAACAGTTGTCTGAGTACATAATAGAAGATTTGGAATTGTATATGGAATTCTCTTCATGACCAAATGATATGATTTTTCTTAATAATTCTAAAAGAGATAGCATGGAAAGCAAAAGGATTAATTGAAAGACATATCTGAATTTAAAAATTGGGTGTTGGTTTTAATGTCTATTAGGAGTAATCCTAGCTACTCAGGAGATTGAGATATAGGAAGCATGATTCAAAGCTAGCCTGGACAGGAAAGTGCATGAGACTCTTATCTTCAATTAACCCCCAAAAAGCTAGAACTAGAGCTGTGGGTCTAGTGGTAGAACACTAGCCTGGAGCAAAAAAAAAAAAAAAAAAAAGCTCAGGGGCAGAACCCAGGCCCTGAATTCAAGCCCCAAGACGAGCACAATAACAACAAAACCAACAAAACCCCTTAATGACAATGACCTATTTTACTATTTTCCATCCCAGTTAGATTCCTAAAGCCAACTGAATCGTGAGTGCTTCTAGAAATAGGAATCTGGGAATCTCTTTCAAACTGTGAAGCTGATGTACAAATCCTGATGTATACTTTTCTTTGGGGCTTATGTTTCTTCTTTATGATAATAACTGCTACTACTGCAATAATTTATGATCATTTCGGTAGGCTAGGTACTGTATTTTACACAAGTTTATGTGTGGGTGTGTGCGCGCGCGTGCGTGCATGTATCAAGCACCAGGGTATTAAATAGCATTATATTAGTCAAGTGTTATCTTATGGAAATGCCCTGGTCAAAAGTTATCCATACTACAGAGATAATGACAGAAGCAATGAGATGAGCTAGGCTAGAGATAGCATCTGCTGCCCCAGTTAGTGAACAGAATGCAGCTTTCCAATTTAATTCTGGAAGAGAAGTTTTGAGATCACAAAAACATAGAGACAGATGCCTCGCAGAGTATGCTGGGGGAAGTGAGCAGAAAACATGGGATCATGACCCAGTACAATGGCTCCTCACA
The DNA here is from genome assembly GCF_031878675.1 of Megascapheus bottae. Lineage (NCBI taxonomy): Eukaryota > Metazoa > Chordata > Mammalia > Rodentia > Geomyidae > Megascapheus > Megascapheus bottae. The sequence goes on along the minus strand of NC_143510.1, from coordinate 48,632,501 downwards.
CCTCAAATCCCAGCTACTTAGGAGGCAAAGATTGGGAAGATGAAAGTCCAAGGCTAGCCCAAATGAAAAGTTAGCAAAACCCCATTTCAACAAAAACAAACTGGGTATGGTGGTTTGCAGCTATAATCCCAGCTAGGCAGAAGGGATTGGCAGGAGAGTCATGGTCCAACAACATTCAGCCCAAGGGAAAAGTGCAAGACCCTATCAAAAAAAAAAAAAAAGAAAGCAAAAAAGAACTTGGAGTGTAGCATAAGAGATAGAGCTGTCTATCAAGTTCAAGTCACTGAGTTCAAACCCAATACTGCCAAAATGTAATAAAACAACAACAAAAAAAATAGGACCATATTTAAAAGGGGCCAAAAGGAAGAGTGAGAAAAGAAAAAGAAAGTAAAGACTAGCAGTTCAGTTACCTCAGAAAATAAGACAAGGCCTACCTAAGGATTTAACTTTCTTGGGATTCCTGGTAAACTACAATTCAACCCTGGCTCAACCAAGATTTTATTTTGTGCTTTCTCTTGCTGTCTGATATTTATGTAATGCTGAAAGGGAGGTAAGAGACATTTCCCCCACCCTCCCTCCTTTCTCTCTCTCTTTCGGTCTCTGTTTCTTTCCCTCTCTCTATTTTGTGTAAGGGGTTTGAGCTCAGGGCCTTACGCTTGCTTCGTCTGCTTGTGTAGCTAACACTTTACCACGTGAGAAACACCTTCAGGCCAAAGTATTTCTGAGTAATCCATGAGGAGATAAACACATAATCAGAGTAGGATGCTTCTGTATTCTGCATCCCTGTTTCTACAGAACTCTTGTGAAAAGCTTACCTCTAGGAAGTCTTCCTTAAAAACCTGAATGCAACCAAAGTCCAAAAAGCAGCAACATGTATTGCTCTCTGCCATTGTATAGCCTTTGGCTGTCAAGACTAGTTGAATATTTTTCCTTCCAGATGTTGTGACTGATCTTTAGAAAGGTAAGTATTAAACAGCTGCAATGATTTAAATTAAGGGATCCTAACCTGGGGTCCATGGATAGGCATCAGGGAGGGTCTATGACCTTTCATCTGAGACTCACAGGTATCTAAAACTTTCAAAAGGTTAAGAACCGCTGCACTGGGCTAGCTCAACCAGGACCAAAAGGAAAAGGGCAACAACAAATTTTAAAGATATTGGTAAACATCTTCCTCTCATCCCATTCCCTGATTCCTTAAGTTTCTGTATTTTTTGTTTGTATCTTATCTTACCTTTGGTTTTGAAAATCAGCACCTGAACAAGCTTTCACTGGGATTGATGTTCAAGAATATCCCTGAGCATACGCATAGTAGATGTTTACTGGCTCTCACTCTAGTGAAACAGACAGCAATCTCACATGATAAGCGGAGATCATTAAAATTCTGCTCGACAACTCCAAGGATCTTAAATTTGTCTATAATTCTGGACTAGTTAACTATGTAGATCTCTTTTTTGGTAAAATAATCCCAGTAACAGTAAAAGCATAATAATTTACAGTAACAGTCAAAGAATAATTGAATAACATTCCATCAGCAAACCATGCTACAGGAAGCCTAGAGTCACAAGCAATGGAATAATGGCAAATGTTAAACTTACTGTAATTCCATGAGGCTAGGATTCAAATGATTTATATATACAAAGAGACAACTAGCTCTATGATTATTTTTTCCCAGATACTATAAAATCCAAAGGATTCTTAAGCATGTGCTTTTCAAAAGCATGGATGGAAAAAGAGCTGCATGCCTGGCAAGCACGATCAGAGAAAATTGCTTGGGTCCAAACGGCCGTTCCAGAGGCTGTCTCCCAACATGCAGAATGCAAGGCCATATCAATTGTGCTGACATCAGTTTAGAATGTGGTGGACAAAATGAATGGAGGGAAAGAGGAGATGCAGCAAAGTCAATTCTGTGCACACATTTTCTCACCTGGAATTACAGAGATAGTTTTCAAAGCTCGGAGAACCCTGAATGTTCTCAGCGCTGAGACATTGCCCAGGTCCACAAACTCTGTCACATATCTGTAGTAAGGGAGGTCACACACAGACACAAATGACAAACACAAACACAAACACAAACACCAAAGGAAAAAAACAAAACCACAACAAAACAAAAAGTACAATACGTCACGTCAGGGCCCTAACCCAACACCTAACACCAACCCCGGGCCATCTTACCTGGGATTACCGAAATAGTTTTCAAAGCCCTCAGTACCCTGAAAGTGCGTAGAGCTGAAACATTGCCTAGGTTTACAAACTCTGTTATATACCTGCAGAATCAAACCAAAGTTAACTTGTAATGGTACCACTGGGTGAGAGTTTGGGGATGGGGAGGGGGAGGAAGGGTCTTATATACAAGTTAGGATTTCATTTATTTCCCTGGAAAAGAAAAAAAAATTCAAGATATAAACATTTAAAGAGGATGTCTTTAAAAAATATATTGGGCAAGGAGAATTCAAAAGTATCTTTGAAAGAACTGATAAAATCAGGAAGTTCTAATCAGCATCAGGACTAAGAATGACTTCACTGCCACACTGCCAGGAGGTATCAAAGGCTATCCCTAAGTTTTGGGAGCAATTTGTTTCTTTCTTTCTTTCTTTCTCTCTCTCTCTCTTTCTTCCTTTTCTTCCTTCCTTCCTTCTTTCTTCCTTTCTTTCCTTTCCTCTTTCTTTCCTTCTTTCTTTCTCTCTTTCTCTCTCTCTTTCTCTATCTATCTATCTATCTATCTATCTATCTATCTATCTATCTATCTATTTATCTATCTTTTTGCCAGTCCTGGGGCTTGAACTCAGGTCCTGGGCACTGTCCTTGGGCTTTTCTCAAGGCTAGAGCTCTACCACTTGAGCCACAGAATCACTTCCAGCCTTTTCTGTGCATGTAGTATGGAGGAATTGAACCCAGGATTTCATGTATGCTAGGCAAGCACTCTACCACTAGGCCATGCTCTCAGCCCCTTGGGAGCAATTTCTGAAGAAACAGAGACAAAGTGCTGCAGCAAGAGCCCCGTAAAAATAAGCTTACATTAAAGAAGCCCCCTATTTGACAATGGCAAAAAGGCCTCAATGGCTGATACATGACTCCGAAAGCTGTAGGCATGTATTTACAATGAAGTTTTACCCCATGCCAGACAAAAGTGGGCTTAGGAAAATCCAGGTCTTGAGATCAGAGCAAATACGGGGTCAAGTGTACATTTTATCACATCTAGCAAGAGACACTTTTAAATGCATACTAATGTATCTCTCATAATGCTGGAAAGCTAGAAATTACCTTTATATAACAGAAAGTCTGTTTAATTTTAAAATATTCAGTGCATATCACTGAGTCATACTTCACAGTGGAACTGCATCTTTCCACCTGATGCTCAGGCCCTCCCTCCCTCCCTCTCCCTCTTTCTCTCTCTCTCTGTCAGTCATGGGACTTGGAGTCTGAGCCTGGGCACTGGGAGCTGTCACTGAGCTCTTCAGCTCAAGGCTACTGTCCTATCCCTTGAGCCACAGCACCACATCCGGCTTTCTAATGGTTAACTGGATATAAAAGTCTCACAGTCTTTAGTGCCCAGGCTGGCTTTGAGATCCTCAGATCTCAGTCTCCTGAGTAGCTGGGATTGCAGGTGTAAGCCACCACGCCCAGCTTTTTAGACCCATTCTTTTGCAAACAATCTCTCCTTCTCACACATTTCCAGGCACAAACGCACACACAAACACACACAAAACCTATACACTGAGCTGGAGGTGTAGCCTGTCTTGTAAGTGCAAGATCTTGAGTTCAAACCTCAGTATCCCAGAAAAATAATTAATCCTTCCTATCAAATAATAACAATAAAAAAACTCTGAAGTTTGCGATTCTAGTTAGTGATTCTTCAGGAAGAGTAATGGTCAGTATCTTGCTTCATTAAAAAGAAAAAACAAGCTTGGTGTCATCAGTAGGTCTTAAACTCAGCCTCGTACTTTTGCTTTGCTTTTTCCATTCAAGGCTGGCATGTTACCACTTGAGCCACAGCTCCAAATTAGAAATAAAGAGTCTCACAGACCTTTCTGCCTAGGCTGGCTTTGAATCAAGATCTCAGTCTCCTAGTCTCTCAAGTCTTGCTAGAATTATAGGCATTACTGGTACCTGGTTTGCTTCATATTTTGACTCTAAAATGTACTCCTGGCCAGCTTCATTAAATCACATGTGTTATGCATGTGATCGTGCTTTGATCTTAGATTCCTGGGAGGCTAAAGGTAGGACTACAGACTAAGGCCAGCCCCAGGCAAAAATGCAGGATTCTAACTGAAAAAATAACAGTGAAAGTAAAAAGGGCTGATGGTGTAGCTCAAGTTGTAGAGGATTTGCCTGGCCTGCCAAATGCAAGACCCTAAGCTCAAAACCAAAAAACAAAACACATGTGACCAGACATTACCAAAAAATACTTTTAGCTGAAGGTTTATGCATAAAATACTTCAAGGTCAGGTGCTGGGTCAGTTATTCTGGAGGTAAAGATGAGGAAAGCCACGATTCAAGACCAGCCCCAACAAAAACTTAGTGAGACTCCTCAATCAACAAGCCAGGCGTGGTGCTATATGCCCATCACTCCAGATAAGAGGTTAGCCCTAAGCAAAAAGTGAGTCCCTACTCACTTTGTGGGGGGGAACTATAGAAAAAAAAAGGGTACAAGTGGCACACTGCTCTGACTAACAAGCATGAGGTTCTAAACTCAACCCTAGTACCACCATAACAGTCTTCACAGAGGCCCCCTACTGATGGGTATACAAACCTTGGCTGATGTCACAGGGCTAATAAAAAATGAGGTTTATCCTTAGGAAATCACTGCCTATTTTCCCTCCCAGTCTTAGCATGAATACACTGCTGAAAAAAAAAATCAGATGTCCTCATAAACAAGAACCACAGGCAAATGCTCATGTCTTGACGTGGTTATCCAGTAATTGTAAATCTCTGAGCTCACCAACTCACACAACAATCAGGCAAACATACCCAGTGACTATCCCCATACATGCATGACCACACTCAGAAAAACCAATAAAGTGCAGAACTTACGCCATCATGATGACACTGAAATCTAACCAGTTCCATGGGTCCCGTAAGAAGGTAAAGCCATCTATGCAGAAACCTCTTGCAATGATTTTCACTAGTGATTCAAATGTATAAATCCCTGTGAATGTGTACCTGTCAAAAAAATGGACAGCTTGAGGTACGTCCCAAATACACAGAATGGATCCCCGGGGCCTAGAACATGCTAGACAAGTATTCTAGCCATCTGAACTATACCCCCCAGTCCTTTGGATTATATTGTACTTTTGAGAGAGGATTCTTCTAATTTAACTTTGTCCAGGCTAGTCTTGATCTTGAGACCTTACCATCTCAGCTCCCCTGAGTGCTGGGATTATAGACATGCATCATCATGCCTAGCTTAAATGAGCCTTTTAAAATAATACTTGCCTCAAGTGTGGGTACATTTAATGCAGCAGGATGGGAAAGAGGAGGACAAAGTACGTTCTAACTTAAATTTACTGAACTGCCCACACCAAGAACTGTGGGATGTTGCACTGGGGCCTGAATGGGAATCCAAAGAAGTAACATTGTACTTCCATCTAGCATGTGATCATTTTGGAGCAGGTCAGGAGGCCCCAAGAGCTGTTTTTCACCTTGGAGGAGTCAGTAAGGCACTGGCCAGCACAAGAAAGAACAGGGCAGATGGACAGTACTTTCCAGAGCATAGTTGCTCTCTTTAGAACTGAACTCTAGGGATATTTCATATTTCCACATGTACTTTCAGATCTTCTGTGAAATATAGTGGTGGTGACTTCCTTTTCCTTGGCAAAGCAATAAGACTCCATGGCTAGAAACTTTTGAAACAAACAAGCAAATAAGCACACGAGCTACTTACTCCACATTCTTGGACCAGTCAGGAGGGTTACTAAAAGTCATGAATACACAGTTGGTCAAAATAGTGCACATGATGATCATGCTAAATACTGTAGAGAAGAGTCAAGGGGAAATATACAAAATCTGGCTCCCCGCCCCCCTAGTCCTGGGCTTGAGCTCCGTGCCTGAGCATTGTCCTTGTACTTTCTCAAGACTAGAGCTCTACCACTTGAACCTCAGCACCCCTTCCAGCTTTTTTCTATGTATGTGGGACCAAGGAATCAAACACGGGTCTTTGTGCATGCTAGGCAAGCACTCCACCACTAGGCCAAACTCCCAGCCTGCCTTTTTTTTTTTTTTTTTTCTTAGAAAATAAATCCACTTTGCCCTGGGTTTCATGAGACCTAAATCAACAGCCTGAAGGGAGACAAAGCACAGAAGAGGAGGAAAAGGCAAGGCGATAGTAAAAACTGGTCACCAATAACTAGAGCCACTATGTAACCTCACCAGGCCAGAGAACTATGAGTAGAGAGGCAGAATAGTTCTTCTTTCAAAAGTGCTGTGATTTGGCCAGGCCATTTGGCTCATGCCTGTAATCCTAGCTACTCAAGGAGGCTGAGATCTGAGAATTGGGTTTGAAGTCAGCCTAGGCAGAAAATTCCCTCTGAAATTCTTATCTCCGATTAACCACTCAAAAACCAGAAGTAAAGCTGTGGCTCAAAGTGGTAGAGCACTAGCCTTGAGCAAAAGAGCTTAGGGGTAGCACCCAGGCCCTGAGTTCAAGCCCCACATTGTATACACACAAAACACTAAAACAAAAGTGCTGTCACTGTTCTGTTCCTTTTGAGTAAAACACTTCTTTCACTTAACCATTTTTTACTTCAACTCTGCAAGAAGTCTCTCAATACTTCAACTCTGAATATAGTAACCAGAAATTACCAGTGTACCAAAATCATTAGGTGAAAAAATAAAATCAGTATTATTTTTCAGTGCTCACTTATTATTAATTTTTTATGTAACTAGTTATTGCAAATCTCTATGTAAGTAATGGTTTGCTTTTCTTTCTTGTTATTCTAGATGCTAAACTGTCTTTGTAGAGCATGGTGCCAGGCAGCATGTGTGGAATGTCCACTGGTGTGGCATGTCAGGCATGGACAGCAAAACACCTTCTCCCCGTACTTCTCCAAGTGTCCAACAGTTGATGGGGTAAATCCTTCTGCTCTCATTTGGGTTCCATCCAGGAGCTTTCCTAGTCCTTTCTATGTTTGTCTACTGAGAAAAATTAAACTTTTAGGTCATCAAGAGATACTCAAACTCAAGGTGTCACTTAATAAGCATGGAATCCCTGTCTCAATGTTGCAAATTCAAGGGTGTGTGTGTGTGTTTCTTAGAGGCCTGAACTCAGGGTCTCATGCACTCATTTGACTTTTTTGCTAAGAGCTGGTGTTCTACTGCTTGAGGCATACCCCTAGTTCCATCATTCACTCCTTGTAAATCTCTATTTTTTATAGTAGAATTTTCCTTTCTTTTCTTTTTCTTTTTTGTGGGTCATAGGGCTTGAACACTTGAAGCCTGGGCTCTAAAGGTCAAGGCTAGTGCTCTACCACTCGAGCTACAGCACCACCTCCAGTTTTTTGGAGATAAGAGTCTCAGGGACTTTTGTGCCCAGTCTGGCTTTGAACCATGATCCTCAGAACTCAGCCTCCAGAGGGGCTAGTATTATAGGTGTGAGCCACCAGCACCCAGCTAGGATTTTTTTTAAAAGAAGAAAAGACTAGCTGCTGATGGTTCATATTTGTAATCCTAGTTACTGATGAAACTGGGATGATCACAGTTCAAGGCCAGCTGGGAATACACACAAGGCCCCTTCTTAACCAATAGCTTGGTAAGGTGATGTGCTACTGTCATCCCAGCTACACGGGAGACTGAGAACAAAGGGTTGTGGTTCTAGGCCAGCAAGGCAGAAAGCTTTGAGAGACTCCATCTCAATGGAAAGAAAACGGGCATACTGTCACACTTGTAATCCCAGCTATGATGGGAAGCTAAAAATAGGTGGCTCAAGAGTATGTTTGGGAAGGAAGTGAGACCCTACCTTAAAAATAACCAGTGGAGGGGCCAGGAGTTTGGCCTAGTGGTAGAGTGCTTGCCTAGCATGCACAAAGGCCCAGGTTTGATTCCTTGGAACCACATACATAGAAAAAAGCCGGAAGTGGTGCTGAGGCTCAAGTGGTAGAACTCTAGCCTTGAGAAAGTCCAAGGACAGTGCTCAGGCCCTGAGCTCAAGCCCAGGACTGGCAAAAAAATAAAAATAAAATAACCAGTGGAGAGCTAAGTGTGGTAGTGTATACCTGTAATCCCAATGACTGGGAGAGTGAGCTTGGGAGGACTGCAAGGTCAAGGTAGCCTGGGCTATACAGACACTGTCTCAAAAATGAATAAATCACTAAATAATCAGTGCAAAAATGGCTGAAGGCTTGTTTCAATGTTAGAGCAATTGCCTAGCAGCTGGTAGGCCTGTCAAAACCTAGTATCATCCAAAGGTGGAGAATTCCAGAAGACAGGAATGCATCCTGCGACCTGTCTCTAAACCTCTATGCTGAGGTTATTTCACCTGAGAACTATCACTTCTCTGTGTGTGGATATCAGTGTTTGAACTCAGGGTGTAGGAACTATCTCTGAGTTTTTTCACTTAAAGATAGTGCTCTATCACTTGAGCCACAGCTCTACTTCCAGCTTTTGTCCAGTAATTAGAGTCTCATGGTTTTCCTCCTTGGGCTGGCTTCAAATCATGATCCTCAGACCTAAGTCTCTTAAGGCGTGAATCACTGGTGCCTGGCTTTACACGTACTTTTTTTTTTTTTTTTGCTCATTGCTTAAAAAAATAGTAATAATTCAGGCAGATCTATAAAACATTCACCCAAATTATTTGTAATTTAAGAATCAGCTTTTAAAAAAGTGTATCAGATTATCTTTTCATAATTTCTCTCTTGGCAATTCTGGTTTTGAACTCAGGACTTCCTGTTTACTAGTGCTCTACCATTTCTTTAGTTATTTCTCAGACAGGATCTCTTGTTTTTGCCTAGGACTGATCTCAGACCACAGTCTCCTCCCACCCATGGCCTCAGTGCAGCTAGGATCACAGGTACATTCCTCACACATCTTGGCTTGCTGATCTGTGGCTTCAACTGAGAGTCTCACAGTCGCTGCCTCTGGAGACTACCGGCACGAGCCACCATATGTGGCCCTTTTATCGGAGCTTAATATATTAACAAGTCTACTATGGGATGAAATTACTAACTTTTTTTTTTAAATCTAAGACTTCAGTAAAAGGTCACATCTTAATTTGCCCTCATAAAAATAAAATTGGAACATTCAGTAACATCATCTTAAAAAAAAAGAACCTGCCAAAGTTCAGCTTAGGATTCGGCAGAACTTCACTCAGAAACCTCAGCTACTGGGATGGGTTACTACTGGCAAGACTTAATGCTCAACTCATTTGTCAAATACCAAAACAACATATAAGCAATTTTGCTGCTTCCACACTCACACTTGTAGAAAAGGATATGAATGTATCAAAATTTTAATAGCTATTCTTCTTATCAGGTTAAAAGGACTTAAAATGTACAAGGCAGGCGTGGCACTAAATCTGAAGAGAGTTTTCCCTCTGTTTAATACTACAAAGGTCTGTGGAAAGAAAAAGAGAAATTATTAAAGCATGAATATCAATCACCATGCAAGACAACATTTTTCTAAGCAAGAAGTAAACTCAAAGGTACTAATGTTTTTTTTTTTTTAATTCCCCAATTTGGTTTTTAATGCAAGAAACCTTAAGGTACTCTATCTCCCTTTTCTTCATTCCCTTCCCCTGCCCTGGATTATATTATAAATAGCCAGTACGATCTTAGCCATTTTACACTTGAATGATACCTAAGTTATCTAAGGCAGGTCATTCATTCATTATTTGTTTACCTCTGTAACTGTTGACTTAGCTCCCACTAGGTACTACCCCATGTTGTAGGAGCTTAGGCCTCAGCAAGTCAGTCCTGGCCTTTGGGGAGCATGAATTCCAATGGGGAAGACAATCAGTATACAAAATAATGAAAAGTAGATTCTGTAGATATATTTTTTAGATATACTTTGACATGCAGATGATGATATGTGCTATGGAAGAAAGAGAGCTTAGGGGGAAGACAAAAGCTCTGGGGGTAGAGTGGTGGTCAGGGAGTTGGGCAAAGAGTGAAAGTGAGAAAAGTGTTTCATTCAATCAATATTTACTTACCAAGTCTGCTCAATCAGGCTTTTAAGAGCTTCCAATATCAGCCTCGCCAAAAACCACTCAATTGTATTTCCCAGCATGAATCTTCCTATCAAGCTACATTAGTTCATGTCCTCGGGACAGGTGATAATAGTACATAGCTTTGGTCTTTATTCACAGTGCTCATCTACCCAGATTGCCTTGTCATGTGAGTTCAATTCAATTATTTCTGACCATCTATTTCATGCCAAGAATTGTGCTAATCTCCAGGGACACAAAACTGAACAGGGATACAAAACTGTACTTTTAAGGGAAGACATGTATAGACTAATGATTAGGATACAAGGTATGCACAATATTCCAAACAAAAATATGAGAGTCAGCAGGAAAGAGAAAATTTCCCCTTTTAGTATCCAATAGAAAGGAGAGTGAGTGGGGGAGGTATTGACAAGGGAAGAGATTTAAAAGAAAAGTAGGAATTAAGAGAAAGTATTAAGTAGAGAGGGGAAAGGGATAGCTAGGAAGAACCTTATAACTTGTATAGCCTATATAAAAAAGCACAGTAGCATACAATTGTGGGCTGCTTTCAGGAGGTTGGCAAGTCACTTCATGCTGATGGAGGATAAAACAGGGCAGGAGAAGCAGAGGTCTGTAACACTGGATCAAGAGGCTAGGCCTACTAGACCAGGAGTCCCTAAGGAGACTAGGCCAGAAGAAAATACAGAGAATACATGGCCAAGAACATGTCATAAAGTAGTTTTTAAGATTTAATTTATAGTGATGTTATGCTTATAATTTGAAACAAGGAGTATAATACCATGTTCTATCCTATTACCCAATGATAATATTTCCTGCAAGTTTTTTGTATATTCCACCCCCCCCAAATTCTCTGTATAAGTTTAACTATACAAATATATCCTAAAGTCTCTTCCTTATGGGGTACCAACAACTCACACCTGTAATTCTAGCAGTTTAAAGCCAGCCTGAGCAGGAAATTCTGTGAGACTCTTACCTCCACTAAACTACCTAAAATGTTATAAGCAGAACTGTGGCTCAAGGGATAGAGTGCTAACCTTGAGCAAAAGAAGCTCAAGGACAGCACTCAGGCCCTGAGTTTAAACCCATGTCTAGTGTGCACGTGCACACATAGGCGTGCACACATACACACACACACATCTCTTCCTCAAATGGAATTATGCTATAAATACTCTCTACACCTTGAATTAAAAAAATGAACCCCCACAAAGAAAATCCTGGGACCAGATGGTTTCACTAATGAGTTCTACCAAATGTTTAAAGAATTAACACAAATTTCCAAAAATAAGAGAAGGGGACATTTCTAAACTCATTCTATAAGGTCAGTATTATCCTGAAACGAAACCAGACAATGACAGCACAGAAAAAGAAAACTAAATTATTCTTCTTTACGAATAGGAACAAAAAAAGTCTCGAATACCAGTAACATGTCCAGCTAAATATAAAAATATTGTGCACCATGACCAAATGGGACTCAATCCCAAGTATAAAGATAGTTTTGTATCTGAAAAACCACCAATGTAACACAATAGATTAATAAACTAGAGAGTTAGGTGACCATCTTCACAGATGCAGAAAAAACAAAACATTTGACAAAAGCTATCATTTTCTCATAATCATAACTCAACAAATCAGAAATTTAAAAAAAGAAGCATCTCTGAGCTGATAAAGACCTCTTATCCTGATAAAATCCATTTAAGAGAAACCCATAGCTAATATTATACTTAAAAAACAAAAAAACTATTCCATTTAATGAGGTTTGTAAGCTTTTTGAAAGTGAGAATCAACCTCACACTTGTGCTCACAGTTTCAATGTAATACTTAGTCCATGCATTCCCATACATTGTGGGCAGACTTTTTTTAAAGTTCCTTTCCTCTATCTTCTGGGTCTTTCCTTTCTCAGTCAATTAGTCACACAAGCAGTCACAAAAGCAGTGCTAGTGCTAGTCTGGAGGCATATAGATTTTGGAAATGCCCAATGTACATTCTTTCTGCAGCAAAATATGCTGCTTCTATTGGGGTCCTCTGCAGAGAAAGCCTAATCCCAAAAGCAAGAGGAAATAATAGATCTGTGACTGACCTGAAACATGTCAAGGGCAAACTTATGGCTCCAATTCTTGGCCAGGACTTTCCCTACCCCCGCTCTCTGAAGTATTTATTTCCCTCTGTGTTTCTATAGTAACTATATGAAAATGCCAGGCCTTTCAAATAAGCTCCTTTTTCTCTTTCTTTCCCTCCTTCTCTCCTTTCTTTCTCCTGTTTTCTTTTTGTTGGTTCTGGGGCTTGAACTCTGAGCTTGGGCATTGTACCTGAGCCTCTTTGTGCCCAAGGCCAACACTCTGCCACTTGAACCACAGCTCTACTCCTGGCTTTTTCTGAGTAGTTAATTGTTTTTTTGTTTTTTGGCCAGGGCTGGCTTCAAACAGTAATCCTTTTATCTCTGCCTCCTGAATAGCTAGGAGGACAGTCATGAGCCACCAGTCCCCAGCTATAGGTTTCTCTTTCAATTTCACTATATTCCTATGAACTAAGGGTGAAGGAGGATTATTAAGCTCTATGCTCTGACACAGGTTCAGGAGAGGGACACCACCTATGAAGGTCTTGCAGCAAAAAGCAGTATGTTACGCCAAGCTCAGCCTCTTTACAGCAGCTACTGTGCCAGATGGGGAGTCAATTTCATAGCCCATGGCAGAGAATGAACCCAGTGTGGGTGAATGGGAAATTTGAGCCCCTGGGGTACCCTACATCAAGTAGCTAAGCAACAATGAAAGAGCCACTGGCCCATGTCCCAGGACCTAAAATCCACCAGGCCAGTCCTTTATGAAATCATCTACCAACCTTGAGAGACTGTCAGTGGAATTTAAAAGAAAACAAAACCTACTCTTCATCTTCCATTGAAAAAGTACCTACTCTACTGTCATTTTGATCACCAGGTTGTCAGTGTCATGAAGGTATTTGCTATCATAGGATCAATGCTTACATACAGTAGGTATTTCATGAATATTTTTCTGTTGATTAATGAACAAATATTCCTGAGAGTAAAGAGAAGAAAAAAAAGAAAAGCAAGGTTAAAAAGGTAAGATTGTTACACTTTTGCTGAGGAAAAATTAAGTAGCTAGCCTTCTGAGTCAGTATGGTGATACACTGACAAGTGAGAGATTGAAGATCCTGAAAAAAAAAAAAAACTAGGCAGCTTAAGTAAACTTTAAAACTCTATTATTTTTTCAAAGTAGAGAGGCTTTACAAGGGGCATTTTTGGGGTAAAGTAGAAATTCCACAATTTGGGAGGTGCTGCGAAGAGAATTAAAAAAATCCATCATCACCCCTTTCTAACTATTAATACCCTTTATCTTTAACTTGTATAAAAACATACCCTTTCTCTATTATTTTCTTTCCAGTACTTGGTTTTTGATTTTTGTTTTTTGCTCAAGGCTGGTGCTGTACCATGTGAGTCATGGTTCCACTTCCAGTTTTTTTTTGGCTGGATAATTGGAAATAAAGAGTCTTGCAGACTTTTCTTTCTGGGCTAGCTTCAAACTGTATCCTCAGATTACAGACTCCTGAGTTGCTAGAACTGCAGGCATGAGCTACTAATGACTGGCACATTTTTCTCTATTCACAGAGAAATAAACATAATACTCCACCTCAGTCTCCTGAAATGTAGGCACTTCCTCTATACTTTAAGTAGCAAGTTGCATTACAATACAACCTACTTTGAAATTAATTAGATTTATAGATGTGTCACTGCATTTGCAGTTTTTATAAATGCAGCTTTTGTATAAAGCAGAATAATGTTTGGACCAACACAAGTACTTAAAGCTTAGGAATTTCCTTAACACTGGTTAACACTGGTACTTGCAGTGCTTATGAGAGAGGTAGAGTACACCAGTATTGGCCAGCTCATGTGTGTATGAGCAAGTGGGAAGTGCTATAGGGTTGCAGGCTGTGCCGTCTCTGTTGCAACAACTCAACTCTGCCACTGTGGTGCACAAGGAACCAGAGACAATGTGTAAACAAACAAGAGTGGCTATGTATTAACACAACTTCATGAATCCTGAATTGCATATAATTTTCACATGTCCAACTGCTCAGAAATATAAAAATCATACTTAGCTTGTGGACCACACAAAAGCAGACGGTAGAGTTGACCTGGCCCATGGCACACACAGGTACCAGTTTTCAGAGTCACTGCATAGAAATAATCTGAAAAGCTTCTCTAAAGATGAGATTCATAAACTGCACTTCTGGGTAAATGAATCTGCAGATGAATCAAGTACTCTGTGTCCATCAAGTACTGGGAAGCAGCAGTTCACTCTTACCTTGTGTGTTGAAACACACGAGTCTTTTTTCACCTGCCTCTACCTTGCTATATGGTCTGCTTTTCACCAGATCTCCCTTTCCTCATCTATAAAACAAGAGACAGGGTTGTTGGTTGGGCTTCCCAGGCCTATTCTAGCTCTGATATTTATGATTCTACATTTTATACATATCACAGAGCATTCTGGGTGAAATGTGACAAAGCAGTAAACCATACCTTTGAAGAGAAAGTATATTGTTATGATTATTTCTCAAATTTCATATTACATTTGATAGAATTCTCCTGGGTTAGATATTTGCATCCAGGGACCGACCAGCAGTGCTTGACACTAACTTAATAACCACCTTTACATCAGCAGAGGGCAGCAGGGAGCAGTCTCTTGGCAGATTGCACTTAAATAAATACTTCTCCATGCACTCTCTCCCCTACTTCTATCTCTGTTCTTCAGGGACAGTGAACATAGGAGAGATACTGACCAGTGTTGTGATATAAAATGTCATCAAAGGCTCATGTACTGCAGGCTTGGACCCTGATGCAGTGCTCAAGCAGTAGAAACCAGAGGTATAAAGTAGTCACTGGGGGTATGTCCTCAAGGGCCTATGTTCTCCTTTGACTCTTCTTGTTACTTTCCCCATCCTGGCTCCCATGAGACAAGCAGCTTTCTTCTGTCACACCTTTCTGCCAAGATGTTATGCTTTTTCACAGGCCTGGTAGCAATGAAGCCAGCCCACCATGGACTGAAACCCCAAGACCACAAGTCTTTCCTTCCTTAAGTTGATTTTTCTCCGGAAGACTGGTGATATAATAATGACCTTTTCTAGATACATATAATTGCATTTTAGCCCATTCTCATGGCTCTCTGCCATCATTGAGACTTATTCCTTATTTGACACTGCTTCAATGCCAATCCTTTGAAGCTCCGATATAGTAGCAAGGACGGCAAGCTTTAGATTCTATGAGAATACATCTTAAGCAGATCGCTTGGTGCCCATAAAGTTCAATAGTATTTTGCCTAATCTATCCTAAATTAGATCTTTGTGAAGTAAATGCGTTAAAGGAAAATTGAAATTGGACTGTGGTTTATTGCCCAAGGGGAAATATCAGTTTATAACAACAGCCAGTGAACACATTTGAGCACAAGGCTATTAAGAGTGGTGGAACAACTCTTAACAAATTATGGCATAGAGTATTAATAAATGTGTCATGTCGGCATAAAATGAGCTTTCTAAAAACCTCAGGCTTTTCATTTCTAATTAGCAATGTGGGGTTTGGAATACACCATTCAGTGACAATGCCACTATTAAACTGGGATAAGATGTTTTCTCCTTGGGGCTTACAATTAGGGGAAGGGACACTGCATATTCACATAAATATTAAACAAACCCACACTACAAGTGTAATGCAGCAAACATACACAGTTATCACAGTACTATAGAGAAGCCCACTTAGGAGTATGTCCCCACACCCGCTCTCAAGATTTGAATAGTTTTTATCCATACAAAAAGTATTAATTAGAACAGAGCTTTACGTGGAAGAGTATTCAACATAGAGGTGGAGTATGTTATAGAATACAGAAATGTTTATTACCTGGCCTGGCTGACTTTGGGACACAGAGCCCAGGAGGGTGACTCAATCAAGTTCTCTGCCTTCTGAGAGGTTATCACTACTGTAACCCACAGGCAACTGATAACCTGGCTCTAATGCACTGCTACGGCTCTAAAGATCTAATAAGAGGGCACCTGGGGATGAAGATCTGGCCATACCCTATCTGGCCACACCATTATTGGTACTGAGTTATGACTGTCTCAAGAATCTTCATCTTAGATCTTAAAATTTTTTGGTCTCTAAAACTACCTGGCCCTCTGTATTCTTCAGCTGACTCTGAGGCCCTAAATTCTTGCCTGCCTGAACCTATCATGTGTATCATATTCTCTCAAAACTAAGTACTTCTAAACTAGGCAACTAGTCAGTTGTCAACTAATCAATGGTAATTTGGCATTCTTTTCTGAGTTTGTGTACAATATAGTGAAGAGCAAATAAATATTCTTTCAGAAGTTCTTTTGTTGGCTAGGCATTGATGACTCTAGCTATTCAGGAGGCTCAGAAAAATTTGAGACTTTTCAATTAACCAATAAGTCAGAAATGAAGCTGTGGATCAAGTGGTAGAGTACTAGACTTGAGCAAAAAAGCTAAAGGATAGTGCCTAGGCCCTGAGTTCAAGCCCTAGTACTGGCATGCATATGCATGCACGTGGACAGGTGCGCGCGCGCACGCACACACGCACGCAGTTTTTTCAGCTGGGTATGGTACATGCCTATAATCCCAGTACCTGGGAGGTTGAAGGAGAGGATCATGAGTTAGAGGCAGTGTGGACTATACAATAAGGTCAGCCTGGGCTACCCAATGAGACTATGTTTTTTTAAAAATCCTTATTTTAAAAAGAGAAAAATATAACACCAAATCAAAGCAGATTCTATTATCAGGTTATGAAGTGTTTCAGAACAAATGAGCTGTCAAGTCAAAATGACTAAGTCATGTTAAAGAGTGTTGATATCTTATTGTTGATTTGCCTAATGGCTCCCTCAAGTGAAATCATACTGCTGTACATAGGCCCCATGTGTAGCTGTATTCCTAGAGCACCTATGAAGTGGTATGACTCAGGTACCCGCAGGAAGACTAAATAAATTACAGCCAGGCACAAGTGACTCAATGCTATCAGCCCAGCTACTCATGAAGCTGAGACCTGAAGGATCATGGTTCGAAGCTAGCTCTGGAAGAAAAATTTGGAAGATTCTAGCTCCAAAGTAACCATCAAAAAGGCTGGGTTGGAGGTATGGTTCAGTGGTAGAGCTTCAGCAGAGCAAGGAAGCCAGCTGAACAAGTGTGAGGGCCTGAGTTCAGGATAGGCAAAATAAAACAACAAAAAAGAAATGCTCAACTAAGAAAGCAAAATATGATGACAGAGAAAATACCTAAGTTTATAATTCTATTTGAACTGTATGTATATTGAAAACTCTCTGATCTTTCAGATCTCTACTCCACTGAACTAAATTAGAGATTTCAAAATCCCATACTTAGAAAAAAATCATTTTTATCTGTTTTGACTTATGAATCTATTTGTTATAATAATAGCAGTATTGGGGCCGGGAGTTTGGCCTAGTGGTAGAGTGCTTGCCTAGCATGCACAAAGACCCGGGTTCGATTCCTTGGTACCACATACATAGAAAAAAAAAAAAAGCCAGAAGTGGTGCTGAGGCTCAAGTGGTAGAGCTCTGGCCTTGAGAAAGACCAAAGACAGTGCTCAGGCCCTGAGCTCAAGCCCAGGACTGGCGAAAAAAAAATAAAAAATAATAGCAGTATTTTACATTAATTATTTGATAGGCATTCTACTAAGATGCCTTATGAATGTCTGTCCCACAGCAACCACTGTATGAAACCAATACTATTTTATAGATACTAAAATTGAGGCAGGAGACATTACTTTGCCCAGGACCACACAGCTAGTAAGTTTGAAACTTAGAAGCAAAACAGCTGAATTCCAAAGCCTATACTCTTATCATGTCATCCTGCAATGAAATAAACTAAGAGTGGATTGATCAAATCCACTCTTCATTGTACACAGGGCTCTGCTTAACCTCTGTTTACAAAGAGGCCAGGAACAATACCAGGGTCCATATTTTTCAGGCTTTCAAGTAGAATTCTAGCCTCATCAGATCATCCAGTCCTTAGATCAATGAAGAAATCTTTTACTTTCTCCCTTTAATATTCACAAAAGAAGAACCCTCAAGTGCCTCAGAGAGCTAAGCATTTATGGTCTTTTTCTCTAGTTAGGATGAAGACAATGCTAGCACATCTGCATTTTCCAGCTGCTTCTGTGTACATTTCTTCATTTGGTTTGACCTTGTAACCCCATGCCTTCCGACTTACATCTGCAGCAGCTGACACTCTTCCCACCACAACCTGGTCATAGGAAGCTACACCTGGCAGAACAGCAGCACCATGCACTTGCTTCATCACTGAGTCAGCTCCCAGGGGCCAGGCAAATCTGAATCTCCTCTATAGCCATTCTTCCTCACCATCCTTCAGTAGGAATATGCCTTTGATCCTGTTCCCTATTAGCCTCTTAAGGTATATGGACTACAGTTGCTCAGAGATAGAATAAAATGCAGGTTTATTATATAAAACATACATACTTCTTTACTGAATTGATATTGTAGCCCTATCATTGCTCTCCTCTCTCTTTCAGAAAGGAGCCGAGTAGATGACCGTCAGAGGCTTGGTGTCAAGGCTAGCACTGTGGCTTACTAGCTATCACGATCTTAGGCAATTTGGGTTGCTAAGACTCTTATTGATATAATAGGGGTAGTGACTGATAGCACATTCTTTATAAGGTGGCTGTGAGGATTAAATAAAAAGGTCACCAAAAAGTCCCTAACACAGTGGCCGAGACAGATGTGACTGAGTAGATGTGACTTTAAGGCAGCTCTAAGGGTGGCATTCCTGTTCATCAGTATACCGGAACCGGACACACACCAGCAGGGCACTGTGCACAAACTAGAACAGGAATGCAGAGGACTTGGGAGGCCCCAGAAAGCTGTACTGCAGCAACATGGGTCCCCATGCTTATTTCAGACATGAAAACTGAAATGGGGAGAAAATAAAATCTGCTCAATAAATAGGCACTAATAGGGATCTAACTTATCAAACCAAACCACATCTATACTCCACAATTCAGCATTTTTGTGTCTCTCAGCCTCTGTACACACTGTTCTCCTTTCTTGACTACTCTTTTTCCTCTTCTACAACAGAATATTAAAAAAAATAAAACTTCAAAAGTTTAAGGTCCAGCACGTATATTACTTCCTATGTAAATCCAAATTATACTGAGGATCTCTTACCCAGGCAGAATACTTATCTTCAAGACAACAAACAACAAATGCTGGGCACAGTAGCTCATATCTGCAATCCCAGTTACTGAGAAGACAAAAATGTAAGGACTGAGGTTCCAAGTCAGTCCAGGTAGACAAATCTGTGAGACTCTAATCTCCAATTAGCCAGCAAAGGAGGTGGGAATGGCTTAAGTAGTGGAGTACTATCTGAGAGCAAGCAAGCACATGAAGCCTATAGTTCAAGCCCTAGTACCAGCATATACACAAACATGTACATTCACACACACAAAATGCTGTCAAGGAATAAGTGCGTGTGCATGTGTGTGTGTGTGTGTGTGTGTGTGTGTGTTTTACACTGTTAGAGGGAATGTTATTAGTGCAGCCACTATGGAAATTAGCTTGGGGATTCTTTCTAAAAAATTTTAAAATATTATATGATAGATATGCCATTCTTTGGCATATATTCAAAGGCATGAAAACCATCACATGACAGAGACATCTGCACACCCAGTTATAAGAGCCAAGCTTAGGTTCCTATCAAGAGATCAACAAATTTAAAAAAATATTAAGTACTTATATCTACCTATCTATCTATCTATCTATCTATCCATCCATCTATATACAGAGTGGCATTTTATCCAGCCCTAACAAAGAACAGAAATTATGTTATTTACAGGAAAACAGCTGGAGGTCATGTTAAGCAAAATAAATCAGACTTAAAGACGCCTGTTTTCTCTTCTATACAAGTCTAGATTTAAATATTTTCCCTCCCCCCTCCCTCTCCCCCCCCTCTATCCAAGGCTGAAATCAATTGACCTGCAGTTATATCATGCCTTTTGTTAGATGCCCACCTAGAAGTATATGGTCACTTTTTCTCTTCTCAGCTCATGCACCCATAACAATTCTTTTTTTTTTTTGCCAGTCCTGGGCTTGAGCTCAGGGCCTGAGCACTGTCCTTGGACTTTCTCAAGGCTAGAGCTCTATCACTTGAGCCTCAGCACCACTTCCGGCTTTTTTCTATATGTGGTACCGAGGAATCAAACCCGGGTCTTCATGCATGCTAGGCAAGCACTTTAACCACTAGGCCAAACTCCCGGCCCCCATAACAATTCTTTTTACCTTGAAATGTTTTCTCACCTTTTCCATGCCTCAGATATTACAGTGAAGATGCGGTAGGAAACAAATACACTACATACAGCCACTGCATTAACTTGCTATTGAAGAAATGGAAAATGACAGACAATGCTTTAAAAATATAAAACAAAGTATCTTTCTGCACTATCTTCTATAGAGATGAGCAGAGCACAGCAGAAAGACCACAGCTTTAAATTCACACAGGCTCTACCACGGATTAGTTGAGGAAACTTGTACAAATAAGCTAATATTTCTGAGCTATATTTTTTAACTTGTTCTTAAGTATATACATCATTCTACTGTATGCATCTCCCTATCACTGATGATTTTCAGAGTTAAAGGAAGATGGAGAGTTAATAATGGTAGCCAGTATTCTCAATTAGGACAAAATTATATATATATATATATATTTTTTTTTTTAAAGGTAACAGAGGAGAAAATGGATTCCACTGTGAATATGCTGGGTTATTTGTAGGAAGTCCAGACAGATGTGACTAGGAATGTGCTGCATCCTGGAGAAGCATCTTAGACTGGAGATAGGGTCAGGAAGCCCCTAGGGTATGGACAGAAGGGAGGAGATCACCCAGAGTGACAAGTGAGAGGATCCTGAGTCAAGGACCAAACCCTGGGTCAAGACAGAATGTAAACAGTGAAGGGAAAGGTGGGAGGAGAAAAGAGAAAGAAGGAAAAGAATCTGGGATATAAGGAGTTAGGCCAAGGAGTGGCAAGAATCAGGGATAATAACTAATGGTGTCAAGCACGAAAGAACTGCTCAATGAGATAAAAGCTTAGAAAATGCCCTAGATGTGTCTATCTGAGATTTCACCTTATCCTGAAAACATCATGAAGGACAAGGGAAAGTCAGATTGTGAGGACTAAGGAGTAAGCGGGATATGGAATAGCTTTGTGTATGTTCATAGATTACGGGAGAGGGAACTAATGGGGGGGGAGAGAGAGAGAGAGAGAGAAAGAGAGAGAGAGAGAGAGAGAGAGAGAGAGAGAGAGAGAGAGAGAGAGAGAGAGAGAGAGAGAGAGAAAAGACACAGAAAGGGCAGGAATGTGGCCTAGTGATAGAGTGCTTGCCTAGCATACACAAAGCCCTGGGTTCGATTCCTCCGTACCACATACACAGAAAAAGCTGGAAGTGGTTCAAGTGGTGGAGTGCTAGCCTTGAGAAAGCCCAAAAACAGTGCCCAGGCCCTGAGTTCAAGCCCCAGGACTGGCAAAGGAAAAAAAAAGACACAGAACTTGGAAGGTCCTGAGCAGTAAGAAGGCACAGTGAAAAGGCAGGGGACAGGAATTCAAATTTAACATTATAGAAGGCATCCTATACCTGTAAATGGAGTAGTTTGTTCAAACATTTTCTACAGGTAAAAATTTTACAGTCTCACCTGGGTCTGGAACAGGAATGCATCCGAAAATTCTACCGCAGAATTGAACTCAAATGCCAACCCTAGTCTTAACATGACTTAACTGGGACTGTATAAAAAGAACCACTTCCAACATTTCTGTGAATTACGTAACACTTAGTAAAAGAAGTCTTAGTCTCCTTGTCTAGGGAAGGACTTAACTACAGTTAATTATTGGCAGAAAACTATCAATATCATCATTGAGACATTCTCCAACATTAAAATGGGCATTATGAAATAACTCTACTCAAGCCAAATTTCACAAAAATAACAGAATTCTATAATTCACATCCTGGAGAAGCCAACAGAAACTAGCTCCTGAAACTAGCCACCTGTGAGATTTTGTAGCTGTGATCAACTGATTTACATCATCCCAGAATTCAAATAAAAGCTGTAGCTCAGAACTTTGAGATCAAAATTTACTGCTTATAGAATGCTTAAGAAGATTTGAGACTCTTGTTTGGGGAAAATACTAGGTTTATCTGCAGGTACCCCACAGCTCACACAGATTCTAAAACATATCAGACTCCTACCCATGTAAGAATGGACAAGTTGTAAAATCAGAGTGAAAACATTGGCATTTAAGCAACTCAGAATACCTCCATTTTTTTTTCTTTTTGGCTGGTTAATTTAAGGTGAGAGTCTCATGAACTTTCTTGCCTTAGCTTTGAACTCAATCCTCAAGATCTCATCTTCTTGAGTAGAAAGGTATACAGGCATGAGCCATGGGCACCCTTGGGTTCTTTTAAAGACTATAATTTGCTATTTGTTAGACACCTATTTAAGACAGTGAATATTTGAGAAATCACGTATCTTCTGCTTTTAATGGACTCTCCAAGTTCAGTCTCTGTGCCATGATTTTACTTCTTTTTGCATGTTTATTACGTTTCCGTAACAAAAACTAAGTTACAATAGTACATCAACTTCTGGTTTGTTTCTGAGGGTATGGAATCCCCCCACAATCAATCACAATTTCCTACCACAGTATCTCTGTACTACTTCTTAAACACATCTATTCCCCTTAGTTCCCAATTTAGACCCTCATTACCACGTAGCTGGCCTCTCTGTCACATATGTAACTCATACAAAAAAAAAAACAGTAAAACAATGAACAATGGGATGTGCCTAACAGAAGGTTTGTGTAATAGACACATGTATTAACAAGACATTCAAGACATTCAACTAGAGGCTCTCACCTGGTGACAAAATCCTTTCTAAGATTCTATAGTACAAATAGTAAGCTTGTTGCCAACTAACACTGATCTAGCCTTCTGAAAATGTACCTAAAACATCTGGAAACTTAATTTGATCCTAAACATAACCCATTCTTAGAAGGAGAAAAGAAATCATGTTGGTAATTAGTCATTTATCTCCTATAGTACAATTCATTTTGGAAGAGAGGAAAATTTTCATTATGAAAACGTTGCAATATCACCTTTCATATCCACAGTACTTAGAAAAGTATTGCCTCTATATACATTATCTCATAAGGTTAATTAACTTATCTAACAAATATTGATTGTCTGTTTACTGGAGAGCAACCATTGCTCCCACTGATGAAGCTATAAGAAAATCCCCCAAAACAAAAAACAAACAAATATGCCATGTATAAATGTTAAGTCCTATGAAGAAAATGAAGCACATTTGGGGTAATTTGACTATTTAGTTTTATTTAAGCTAGTCAGAGATGATCTTTACAAAATCTCTGTAAAATAGGTAGGATAGCAGTTATTTGTATAATCTTAATCTTCTAGATTGGTGACTCTGGCTAAAAGACTTGTCCAAGATCAGCTGGAATTAGATGGGAATGGAATCAGAAATAAGATTTTCCAATTTTTGGTCTACTGCTGAAGGTGTAAAAGAGGAAATCTGACTTAGGAATGCTTAATTTCCTTTCCCTCTACCTAGTCATGTTTGAATTGTGAACAAGAACCCTATATATGTAATCATTCATCAAACATCCTGAAAACAGCCCACTTCTCACAGCCCCAGAGCATTTGTTTCAATTTGATTTGATGAATAATGTTAACTGAAATACCCCTTTATTTCCTTGAATCATTGAAAGAAATCTTAACCATAATATAAATCAAAGTTTTACAAATATGTAGTTTTAAATTTAAAAACAGAAAGCAGCATTTAGGCTGTGCTAAAGCAGGTAATAGAACAGATCATTAGTAATACCCAAATCATGCCTAATGGACATAAATCTCCCATTAACAGCCTGGCTCTGCTCTGTACACTTGGTGAAAGTGTGTAAAATAAGAATAGGAAGGAACATCTGCCAGTACCTCATGGAACTGTGTGGGGAGGTGGTGACAGAGAGAGAAAGGGAGGGAGGAGAACAAAGAGAAGAAGAGAAAGATTGAGAGACTGAGATTTATGAGTTTTTATTTGAGGAAGTTGGTGGCATTAATATTAGTGAGGTAAGGAGAAAATTGTAAAGACTGTTGGGAAAAGAGGTATCTTAAACTGAGTGAAACTTAAAACCACCTTTTCTTCTGTGATGAGATTAAAACCTAAATGCATTATAAAAGTTCAGAAGGACTGGGAGGGAAAACCAGGGAGAGAACAAAGGAAAGAGCAACACTGTCCCCAAAGAAATGTACTCAGATAACTGTAACCATTTCTATATCACCTTTACAATAACAAGAAAAAGAGAAAAAGAAAGTTCAGAAGGAGCAGGTATCAATTCTGGTGCAGAAGCATCAAGTTAGACCATAAAATATGGAAGTGAATATTGGACTGGGCCTAGACAAATAGAAAGAATTCCAAATGGTGGAATTAGAAGAACATAGTACATTCCAAGAAGAAATTAAGACCACAAGGTGAAGACACAGTAAGGAAACAGAAAGCAGTTTGCCATACCTAAAAAACAACACTTGATAGGTAAAGGTGTGACATATAAGCTGAGCGCCAATGGATCACACCAGTAATCCTAGCTACTCAGGAGGCTGAGATCTGAAGGATAAAGCCAGTATAGCCGAAAAGCCTGAGACATGGTCTGCAAAGTAACTAGCAAAAAGCCGGGCTGGAAGCATGGCTCAAATAGTAGAGTACCAGTTGAGCAAGTTAGATAAGCAAGCAAATGCCAGTACCATTTAAAAAAAAATGTGACAAAAAGCGAACAAATGCTAGACATTATGTTGAAAATGGACTATATAACTGGGGGAGGAGGGTCAAGGGAAAGACTAGGAGAATATGAGGAAAGAAGTAACACTGTTCAAAAATAAATGTATTCATACAAACTTTTGAAAACTTAGTTGACAAAATTTTGGATCAACTGAAAAAAAGCATGACTTTTGAAATCTCTGAATGCCTTGGTTCTAAGTATTATCATTTTTTATTGAATTTATTTCTTATTAAAGTATGTAGCTTTTAAGACTTAAAAAAATAAATGTATTCATTACTTGATTTATGTAACTGTAACCCCTCTATACATCACCTTTAGAATAACAATAAAAAGTTAATTTTTTTCTGGACGTGGGCACTGTCCCTGAGGTCTTCGGCTCAAGGCTACTGCCCTATTGCTTTGAGTTACAGCACCTCTTCTGGTTTTCCAGTGATTAGTTGGAGATAAGAGTCTCATGTTTAATGCCCAGGCTGGCTTTGAACCTCAATCCTCAGATCTCAGCCTCCTGAGTAGTTAGGATTATAGGTGTGAGCCACTGCGCCCAGCTTAAAGTTAAAAATTTTTTTTAAAGATGTGAAATACAATTAGTAAAACAAAGACATGGGTCCATTTTATTGTAGATAATGAAAATGAAACACAGAAAATTTAAATGATTTGGCCAGTTGGGGAAAAACTGAAGCTAAAAACAAGGTATTTTTTCCCATTATACCATTCTGGGACAGACTATTGTAAAAACAAACTTTCTTTAAAAAGTCATAGTAGGCCAGGAGTATAGCCTAGTGGCAGAGTGCTTGCCTAGCATGCATAAAGCCCTGGATTTGATTTCTTGGTACCACATCCTCAGAAAAAGCTGGAAATAGCACTGCGACTGAAGTGGCAGAGCACTACCCTTGAGCAAAAAGTGTCCAGGACAGTGTCAGCAGGCCCCGAGTTCAAGCCCCAGGGCTGGCAAAAAAAAAAAAGTAATAATAAAGGTGGGTGGCTCACACCTGTAATCCTAGCTACTCAGGAGTCTGAGATCTGAGGATCACAATTGAAAGCCAGCCCAGGCAGAAAAGTTTATTGAGACTCCAATAAACCACTTAAAACCTAGAAATGGAACAGGGTAGAACACTAGCCTTGAGCACAAAGAGGCTTAAGAACAGTGCTCAGGCCCTGATTTCAAGCCCTACAACAAACAAAAAAATAAATAAAATGAAAAATTAAGCTGGGCCCTGGTAGTTCATGCCTGTAATCCTAGCTATACAGGACACTGACATCTAAGGATCAAGGTTCAAAGCCAGTCCAGGCACAAAAGTCTGAAACTTTTATCTCCAATAAACCACCAGAAAATCAGAAGTGGTGCTGTGGCTCCAATGGCAGAACCCTAGCCTTGAGCTGAAAAGCTCAGGGACAGTGCCCAGGCCCAGAGTTCAAGCCCCACAATTAAAAAAAATAATGAAATAATTATAAAATAAAGAGAAACTAGAAAAATGTGATGAATGGAAAGTTAGGGGCATGAGTTCTAATACTGGTTCTAGCACTAACAGTAGTTCTGGCTTTTAACAAACTGCTTCACCTCATAAAATTCATAAAATGAGGAGACTAAATTAAATGATGTCTAGTACCATCAGATTATAGTTTCCTATAACTCTAATTGGACTTCCCTTTGCAGGCAGAGGTCCATATGAAGAGCTGAGGATAAACTGAACTTTGGGAAGCCATATAAATGCTGAATGCAATAAGAATGTGTCACATCCACCAATCCTATAATTTGGATTTTTTTTTGTTTATAAAGCTTTCTTTCAACAGAACACAACTATAAAATAAAAAGGATAAACCAATGATCAATTCTAAGAAGTGGGGAAAGAGGTATAAACCAATTAATCCTAACCCTTTAAGTGTGTGTGTGTGTGTGTGTGTGTGTGTGTGTGTGTGTGTGTGTGTGTGTGTGTGTGTGTAAGGCTGTGTCTCCATATTCATAGCCCAAGCTGACTTTTAACCCACGTCCCCTGGTCTCTGACTTCCAAGTGCTGGGATTACAGATACGTGTTACTAAGTGTGGCATTTTAATCCATAGACTTTCTTACTGCCTACTCGACAGTTGCTAGAATTAAAGTTGACCATTTAAAATTTAGTAAGTTATTTTTAAGCATTAGACAGTAATTTGTATAATAAAGAAAAATTCTGAGCAGTAGATAAAAAAACTCCTTGATTGGATTCACTAAAAATAGTTGCAGAAAGAGGAAATGAGTTGAGAATTGACACTGATAAACTTAAGATTTCATAGTATGACAGAAGATAACACAAGGAACAAAATTAAGATGGAGGCTTTAAGAAAACCATGGGAAGAAAACCATTAATAAAGGTGTTTAAGTAAAGCTCCTGAAAAAAATACATATTTTCTTTGTATTATACATAAAGAAATCCTGGAAGACTATTATCAGCACATGTGCAGGGAGAAAGAAAGTGGGCAGATGAGGGACAGGTATAAAAGGCAGACATTTTACTAAACATCTTTTCAAACTATTTAAATGTTCCTTTGGAACAAACATCTAACAAAAAAACAAAGGAGACAGATAGATTAGATAGATAGACAGACAGCTAGATAGAAAGACAGACAAACAAGCAAGCAAACAAGCAGCAAGCCAAGGAAAGGAGGCATTACAACAGAGTATCAAGAATTGCAAAGAAAATAAGAAAGGAATAGTTCTGGGAGGTAAGTCTGAGGTTGAGTCAGCCAGGAAAGTCAATATGAATCCAAGAAAGATCTCAAAAGCTAATGAGAGCCAAGCAGAACATCTGAAAACAAAGAACAGTATCTTGAAAGTGGGATACACAATTTTTTTTGCTTTGCTTTTAATTTTAATAAAATAGATAATTTCATATTACATAGAGAGCAAGTCATCCACTCATTGTTGATAAAATTTAGAAATATTTTCTATAAAAAGCTTAGTATTTGGCTGGGAATTAAAGAGTTATACCATTTCTATAAGTAGAGTTCCCACCTTCAACCCTAGTCTTACTAATTTTGAGAAAAGTTAAAAATACAGAAAAGTACAAAAAATAAGACAAGGTTATCCATATACCACAATCCAGAATGAGCCATTATGGCCATATATTTACTTGCAGTCCTTAAAGAGAAATGAATAAATCTATGAAAACTGAAGCCCTCCCCACCCAAATTCCCATACTCCACAGGTTGACACTAACAATCTTGGCTGAGGGATACACAATTTTTATGGCTACTGGTTCCTTAGGGATGATCTATTATGAAATTTTGACTAGTAGGGAACTGGTTCTCTATTAGTCCTGCAAGAAAGAAAAGAAAATAAGAAACTAGTTTCTATGACAGTCACAAATCCGAGTCAGAAAGTGAGGCTGGGCTGGGCAGCCTGTAATCCTAGCTACTCAGGAGACTAAGATCTGAGGATTGCAGTTCAAAGCCAACCTGGGCACTAAAATCTGTGAGACTCTTATCTCCAATTAACCACTAGAAAACTGGAAGTGGCGCTGTGGCTCAAGTAGTAGGGCAGTGGCCTTGAGCTGAAGAACTCAGGGATAGGGCCTAGGCCTATGACCAACACACAGACATAAAAGAAAATGAGGCTGGAGGAAAAGGTAAATGTTTCCACTGGTATCATTTAGTAAAAAAGAAATCATATCTTGCCAAGAATTATTTAAGGCAAATCTTGAAAAATAAATGTAAAGTAATGTCCTCTTAAAGCCATTTCCACTCTTAGGATTTTTTGATTTGTGGGTTAATTCCCAGTGTGCTTCTATGGAGGGGAGGCCTTCTTAATTTGGACTACTGCAAGACCTAGTTATAAAAACTATTGTAATGTAGTGAGGTTCTGCAAGGGCACATATGTATGTGTACATATACATTGAATATATAAAACAATATACACACAAATACACGCTTCTGTTTTTGTTTTTTTTTTTGTGCTGGTACACAGGACCTTTGCTCTCCCTTTGCGTTTTCTGCTCAAAACTGATGCTCTATGATTTGAACCACACCTCTACTTCAGGCTTTTTGCTAGTTAAAGTGGCTCAAGGACTTTTCTGCCTGGGCTGGCTTTGAACTGCAGTCCTCAGAACTTAGCCTCCTGAGTAGGTTGGACTACAGGTGGTAGCCACCAGCAGGTGGATTAGCATATTGTTGTTGTTACTGTTATTATTTGGTACCCATACTCAGGCTTAAATTCAGGGGCTAGACACTGTTCCTAAGGCTTTTGATCAAAGCTAAAACTCTACCACTTGAGCCATAGCTCCACTTACAGCTTTTTGGAGCTTAATTGGAGATAAAGATCTAAGGAACAATCCTGCTACGGCTGGTTTTGAGATACAATCCTCAGATCTCAGGATTATAGGTGTAGCTATCAGTGCCTGGCTAGCATGTTCTTTTCAAACAACTGAAAACTTCCTAATTAAAAGAACTTTTGAAGTGCTAGCAATGCTCTTTATCGCTTGCTTTATGATAATCACTAAGCTATATATTCATGCTTTATAAACTTTTGTGCATGCTAGCATAATAAAACATTTTGACTCAAAAATATAATTAAGGTTCTCATTACCAGATGCAATTTACCCTACACGGAAACCAAAGGCTAAAGTTAGACTTTCTATCATGAAGAGTCACTCCCTTAATAGAGCTCTGTCAACAACAATTTGGCCTGCCAGAGAAGGATATTCATCAGGGTCGGGGACCCAGTCTTTTTAAGGACTCTGACCACAAGCCAGGCCACTGAATCTGGGGCACTAGGAACAGAAAGAGACTAGTACGCAGGGCAGGTCTTGGGGAAAAAAAATACACAAGGAAAATAGAGCTCAGGCAAATAATAGGTCTATTTTTCTATCTTGTCAGGTTTAATAAAATTAAATTTAACTTGCATATTAATTGGAAAAATAAACAGTTGAAGGCCCAGACAAAATGCCTTAAATCCCTTTCGTGAAGTTCCTTTTTCTTCATTTATTCTGTCCTACTAAATTATTTGTGGTAACTTAATATGCAAATAAACATATCCTATTTTATTTTATCATGTTTTATTCTTTTGTGCAAAGAATGTTTTTTAACTACTTTCTCTACAACTACAGCTAGATCTTTTTCTTCTGCTCCATTAGCAAACCACAGAAGCTAAATTTTCTTCCAAAACTAAAAGGCTAAAATGCAACTTAAAGACAAATTTATAAGGGATGAGATAGTTAAGCTTTATATTTGTAAATATGCAATTAAATAAGCTCATTTCCCCTCCTCTCATCTTGAAAATCTTATCAATCTAAGTCTTTAAATACCATCTTGAAAAAGTGGTCCTCTAACACAGGGTAGGATGTCAGTCCTCTTAATGGCTAATTACTTGGCTGATCAATCATCCAGGAGGCTTCGCATCTCTATGTGTACTTGTTTCAGGAGAAAAATCATAAGAAAAAAAATATCTGGTCAAGTGTTTTTTTTTTTTTTTTTAAGTTTCAATCCATTAGCCAAATGAAGACTTTTTCTTTCGCCTGTGTTCCACAGGAGTAGCAGAATTAACACTGCTACAACAATCTACAGGCAAGTGCATCATCAAGACCAAAGGCTCAGAGTTCTCCTCCTTGACCCAGTGCATTTCATTCTATTCCTCTCATCAACAGTAATACTCTCACATCACAAAGAAGACAAGAGTATGATCTCACTACTTCTACTATATTAACCACAGGCACTGCTGAGACTCCATGGTTCTATACTGTCTAAGCTTTTTTGGACTCTAATAATAAATGATACTTGTTTCATTTATGGCCACTTTTTCCCTTCCTTCCTTCTTTCCTTCCTTTCCCTTTCCCTTTCCTTTCCCTTCTTTTTTCCCCCCTGCAATGTTAGGGTACCAGGGTTGTCACATATGCTAGATAAGCGGTAAGTACTATACACCTAGCCACTACTCCCAGCCTCTATATTTTCATTTTCTGATCTGGCCTTGAGCCCAATCCAGACAAGCAGGAAGAACTAAAAATGAGCCTTACCAATAACTAAATAGAAAACTTAACTCCGAAAAGCAGACCTGAAAAAGGCTAGCTACTGCCCCACCTCTAGCAGAGATACCACTTCTTCCCCTTTCCTGCAATCTGCCAGGAAAGGGGCATTTGCAGTTGTGACTCCTCCAACTCACTTTCTGCGTCAAATAGTATGGGTCAAAGTCCTCCAGGGGAACTGCAACCAGGCCTTGGGGGATGTCACCATAGATGAAAGGCAAACTCTTCCCTGCTTCCAGGTCACTGTTTGGCTTGGGCTTGCTGTCCTCATCATCTTCCCGATGACTGCCATCAGCCTTTGGTGGTTTCTTGAGCTTACTCTCAGCAATGCGCCTCTCGATGTTTGCCAGTGACTCAGGGGTAAAAGGCTTGAAACTATCAGGGCCTGGTGGTGCAAGCAGCTGCGCTGCCATCTTCTCATCCTGCAGCAACTTCGTTAGTTATGCTGCGTCCAGGACAGGTCAGCTCTAGAAGAAACAGCAACACAGGCAGCATTAATCAATCACTGCTCTAGAAAGTCAGACTAAACCATCTCACTCTCAACCTTTATTCCCAACCTTTGCAACATATATTTTCCTCCAGGACATAGTTTTTGCTTTTTTTTCCTTAGGCAATGTGCAATATGAATGTACTAAATGACATTCACAATTGCCCCGCAAGGGAATGATCAGTCAGGGAGATTGAAAGATAGGAATCTCCTGGATTGCTAACATTTACTTAGATCATTTACTTAGATCCAGCTCTCAATGAGGAACACATACACTAAGGAGATGTGTTCCATATCCTCCGGGAAGGTCTACTTTAAACTAATAATGCATGATTAATATTCTGAAGGGGCATATGTTTCCTTAGGAGCCCTTACACACTCAGGTCACTTTCCACTTAGAACGATTTCTATCCTTCCCCCCCCACCCCCACTCCATGGGCCAAGGGAAGTTTTCCTTTAAGGGCAGCACAAGGGTAAATTGTTCCTCTTCTCAAATTTCACTTCCTGAAAACAAAATTAACTCTTTAAAATCTCACGATCATAAAATATTGATGAAACAGCTTCTACTTATTTTCATCCTTCCGTTTCAAGTTAAATTTCAATTCACCAAGCTGTATAAAATCTACCCAGTATAAAAGCCCAGGAGCATTTTCAATGATCAAGCTCCTACCGAGGACAAATAAGAAACATGTTTTTCCATGGAGAAGACAGACACTGCTCTCAGGACCTCCTGCTTAGCAAAGAGAAAAGACAAGTGGGTAGGGAAGCCCAGAGACCTTCCTCTATCCAACAGCTCTGCAGGCTCAACAAGGCCAAGCAGAGGAGCCTGCTGGAGGCTTCTGAGAGGGGCTCAACCAGGAGGGAGAAATGGGCAAGCATGGAATAACGAACCAATTCCCTTTCCTGAAAAGAAAAACTACAATAAGGCCACACAAGAACCAGTCATTTCTAAGAAGTATATTTGAAAAGCCTGATTAAATTAATGCAGATCCTAGATTTTTTTTTTTTTTTTTGGCCAGTCCTGGGCTTGAGCTCAGGGCCTGAGCACTGTCCTTGGACTTTCTCAAGGCTACAGCTCTACCACTTGAGCCTCAGCACCACTTCTGGTGCTGAACCTGGGTCTTTGTGCATGCTAGGCAAGCACTTTAACCACTAGGCCAAACTCCTAGCCCCATCCTAGATTATTTTTATACAAACCTTGATATGGAGGGGCTCTAGCATCAAAGTAACAGTGCACAGCTTTGTTGGTCCCCAACGGGCAGGGCAGAGACTCAGGTTTTCCTGACAGCTTACCTGGTACTCCCTGAGCCCCTTTCTTCCTTCAGTTCTAAAGCAACCCAAGGATAACTCAGGAAAATTTTTAGAAGGCTAAAGATTTTTCTTTTCTCTCTTACTTAGCCCTCAGGGTCTACTTGGAAGCAAGCTTCCACAGACTTAAGGTTTCTCAAGAGAACGGTAGTACAGTAAACCCTAAGTAATTTTAAGAGTTTGGTCTCTGGGGGCTCCTTTCATAAATCCTAGCCCTGGCTTTCTTAGGCCGTCACTGCTGGAAGCTGCATGATAGCGGGGGTGTCTATATGTGGTTAAATGGTTCAATTACTTATAACAGAAGCTGATGGGGTCCAGAGTCACATGCTTGCCCCCCACAGACCACCAGCCAGCTTCAAATTCTACCAACGCTCCACCCTCCCCTTCCAGATGAAAGGATCATTTTCATGACAGCAGCGTAGGGCTTCAGAGATGCAAGGTACTGTACAGGTCCAGCCCATGCCATTTTGCTGATGAGGAAAACTTGAAATTCTAAGAGATTGTACAACTTGTCCAAAGTCGCAGGCCAGAATAAAAATAACAACTTTTCAACACACACTTCTTTTATTATAACAAAGAATTAGTAACACATCCGGTCATATCCTACCCTCCTGCCAATTCCCAGTAGGAATTCATCTGATTCATTAAGGAAGCTGCACAGCAATGCCACAGCTGAACTGATTTAACACTTACTTACAATATAGAATTCCCTTTTCCTTATTTCTTAGCCCCTGTTCTGCCCTAATATGTTTTCCTCCTCCACAGAGACTTCTCAACTTCCAGTGCCACTAATTCCTCCTCTCCATACTCCCATAGCACTCCACAATGGTCACAGCGTATGTTTCATGCACTGTACTTTCATTAACTCATTTAATATCCAGAACACCATTTTTCATGCAAAAAAAAATAGAGCCTTAGAGAGTTCTCTAATAGGGATTTCTCAAAGTCACAAGATTAGAAAACAACACAGTATTGGCTCTAAACACCTATGGCTGCTTGCTTAGATAGCCGATGCTGAACATATACAGTGTGATGCTACATATATATATATAGTGTGAACTCCCAAAATTTCAAAACTCCTTTTGTGTCCTTTTCACAGAAAATAGAAACCCTCTATGATAGTTGCCTCCTTAGCGCAGTAGGCAGCGTGTCAGTCTCATAATCTGGGACTCCCACATCCACATTCATCCTCAACCGTAGGTCATTCTCTGTTCCTACTCAGAGGACAAAGAACACTGCAAGAATAAGTCGCTTATGATGCTGACAAATTCTTGTGATCTAATTGCAGGCAGCTGGGCTCTTCATAGCTGTCCTCAGCTAGGTCCTCTGCCTGCTCTCAGATCATTTCCTCTTGCCTTCTCTAGCCTGTGCCTCCTCAATTTTTCCTACTCCATACATTTTCAATCATCTTTTCCTTCCTGTACCTCCTCCCTGTATAGCTATATCCCCTACTTACCCTTCCTTTGACCTACATGACACTATATCATCCTGGTTTTCTCCACAGCTGTGGCTTCTCTCCTAGCAGGCTCTTCCCCTACCAAGGGCTTCTGGAATTCTGTTGTACTCTCTTTTTAGGGATCAAAACAGTCTGTATATGGGTAACTCTAATACTTCCCTCACCAGTCCTGATTATCCAGATGAGTTCCATAGTTGATTTTAGGGCACTCGCCACCACTTCAAATTTAAAAGCACTTAAAACTACTCTCATTTTCCAGATGGATTCCTCTTCCTGACTTTCATTTCTGGT
The DNA here is from genome assembly GCF_031878675.1 of Megascapheus bottae. Classification (NCBI taxonomy): domain Eukaryota; kingdom Metazoa; phylum Chordata; class Mammalia; order Rodentia; family Geomyidae; genus Megascapheus; species Megascapheus bottae. The sequence continues at coordinate 48,597,941 of NC_143510.1, read as the reverse complement.
CTCAGCACCATCAGTTCTCTGGCCACCTAGCACGAATTCTGAGTTCCCTCTACCTAGTCCTCCCCTTGCTATCCACAGCCAGCCAGTCACCAGGGTCCTCAATCCTTCCAACAGAACAAGAGCTTCCATTTTCAAGTGTCATCCTAAGGAAAATTTCCAGAACAAAATTAGCCATTTTAAAGTGAATCTTTCCATGGCAATTAGTACGATCACAGTCAGTACTGCTGCCTAGTTCCAAACACATTAACCACTCTAAATAAAACTCTGTTCCCACTAAATTGTTACATTTCTTTCCATCCACACCCCCAGCTCCTGGTAACCCTAAGTGGCATTCTGTCTCTACTGATGTATGGATTCTGGACATTTTATATGACTATAATAACATAATATTTTCACTTAGCAAGACAGTGTCAGGGTGCATTAACCATTCACAATGTAATATATATCAGCACTTGCTTGATTCCTTTTTTCTTCTCCCTTTCCCCCCACACCCCAGCAGTGAGGCTTGAAAGCTATCCCTGAACTCTATTGCTCAAGGCTAGCACTCTACCAATTTGAGCCACAGCTCTACTTCCAGTTTTCTGGTGGTTAATTGGGGATAAGAGTCTCACAGACTTTCCTACTCCAGGTGACTTTGAACCACAAATCCCCAGATCAGATCTCAACTTCCTGAGTAGCTAGAATTACAGGTGTGAGCCACCAGTGCCTGTCTACTTCATCCCTTTCTATAGATAAACAATGTTTCACTGTATATATGGCATGTTACATATTCATTCATCCAATGGTGTAGGTACTGGCTACCTACATCAATATGTGCCCCAGTACTTGTTTTAGTGATTATTTTCAGTTCTTTAGATATATACCTAAGGATCAAACTGCAAGGTCATATGGTTATTCGATGTTTAACGTATAGTTGCCAACCCCCTACCCCCTTTTTAATCCCCACAGTAGCTGAGCCACTTATATTCTCATTAGCAAAAGTAAGGTTACAATTTATCCACAGCCTTGTCAACACTTGTATTGTCCCTTCTTTCTTTTAAAATTAAGACCATTCTAGTGGGTATGAAATGGTACTCACATGGTTTTTATATTTCCCTAGTGATACTGATATGTTTTGCATGAGTTTGTAGGCTTATTACAGTTTTTCTTTTAAATGTCTGACCATTTGAGCACCAATTCATAGTTTATTAGGTATTTAGACACCTTCTTTTGTATAATCCTGGTTTCAATGTTTGTCCTCTTTCTCTTTTTGGGTTACCTACATTTCTTATTGACTTGTGGAAGTTCTTTACATATTCTCTATACATATGTCAGACAGTTAAAGCATCTTCCCATCCCTTCCTTTTTTTTGTAGTATTATGGTTTGAACTCAGAACTTCATACTTGCCAGGTTAGTACTCCTTCATTACATCATGTTTATCTTTTTTGCACAGGTTATTTCTGAATTACATAGGGTCTTGATGCCTGCCCAGACCTAGACCATGATCCTTCTATGATCTTCCTGCTCATAGCTAGGATGTCATGCTAATACCATCATACCCAACCTCTTGAGATGTAGAATCAAAGACTGTTTTTACTACTTTTTTAGAACATGATCTTTTGGACATCAGTCTCTCAAATAGCGGGGATAACAGGTACATGCCACTATATCTAGCTATTGGTTTGAAAGAGTATTATGCACATTTTGCCTAGGCTGACTTTGAATCACAATCCTCCTGATCTCAGTCTCATAAAGAGCTAAGATTATAGCCAGCCACTGGCACCTAGCCCTTTCTGCTTTCTTCATGGTATGAGTTGGTAAATAGTAATTCCTATTCTTACTGAAATCTAATCTCAATCTTTTCCTCCAAGTTAGTGCTTGCACTCTCTATGTGTACACATACACACATACACATGTAAATACACAAGTAAATACATACATACACATATACATATATAAAATGTTGAGGGAGAGTCTTCCTATTTAAAGTTCAAGACAAGCCTGGACTACATAGTGAGTTTAAAGCTACAGGCTTGTCTTAAATTCAAGGTTTTTCTACTTTAGTATCTTGAATGACTGTATTATAGGCATGGTCTACCTTTTATCCCCCATCTCCTAAAGTCATGCATGGAGGCTCCTCTGTTTTCTATAGCTTTTTTGTTTTGCCTTTCCCATTTAGATTTGTAAACAATTTGGAATTTTATAGGATATAAAGTCAAAGTTCATTTTTTTACAACATGGGTATTCAATGTACCAGCATCTCTTTGTAAAAGGTCTGGTCATTCTAACATTCAACACAGTCATTTTTTGATGCTAGCCTTCAGAAGTCCCCCTACCCCATCTTCTTTTTTTCATATATTTTTATTGTAATTAATAGAAGGATTACATTATATTCACCAGACAGAAGGTACATTACTTCACAGACATTGATACCCTTTATCATGTCATGGTCCCCATTCCCCCCACCCCCGGCTCATCTTGATTTCTCCCCTTCCCTATCCAGTTTCAAATAATCAATTAAGCATATATAAAATATATCAGATAACAAGGTGAAATATTGTAACAATATGAGATAACCAAGGGACAGCAAAAGAGATGATAACATAGTACATTAAGGACAACAATCATTATATCCACCCCATCTTCTTTCACCTAAACTATATTCTCCATGAAATTCCTCTTTGTTCAGAGAAAACTGTGTTGCAAAAAGTAAAAATAAATTTTCTAGATTTAGAATGAACTCAAGAGACCATACAGTTCTACCATTTCTTATCTGAAAGTTAAGTCAGGGGAGCTGGACTGTCTAACTGCCAGATGCAAAACTAGAACCAAGTTTCTTGTCTGTACTATATATTTGAACACAGGCCCACTTATATGCAGATTTCTTTTTAAAAAAAACTTTATTAACATTGATTTTTACATCATATTTCAAATGATATAACAAGCAAGTATTCAAGAAGGGAATCTCTATATACAATCATCAAAACTTAGTTTTTAGAACTTAATCAAAATTAGGGTAAGGGTTTATATATCATAGATACATATTAAACTATGTAATAGAACATTATGTCTGTAGAGTCATAGGTTTTTATGTCTATGTGGTTGTGTTTATCTCCAATACCATGTCCATAGCATTAGGTATACAAATATTGAGTCCTCTCTCTTGTACTGTTTGGATCTAATAGCCACATATTAAGAATACCATGCGCCTTTTGTTCCTTTGTTCTTGACTTGTCTCACTCAACATGATTTGCTTTAGCTTCATCCACTTCCTTGCACAGATTTCTTTTTATTTTTGAGACTGGCAACAGTTTGAAAGAACACATGTAAACGAAATAGGCATAAAAATTTAAGACAAAAAAGAAAAGTGGATCATAATGATGAATAATCTAATCACTTAATACCATATTACACTTACAAATCTATTACCAGAAAGTTAAAATTTTTAAAAAATTAAACATGCTTTGGCCATAAGTGGTTGCTTGTAGCCTAGATAAATTTGTAAATGTGCCCAAGTGGTTCATGCCTGTAATCCTAGCTACTCAGGAAGCTGAGATCTGAAGATTGTGGTCCAAAGCCAGCCCACACATGAAAGTCCATGAGATTCTTCTCTACAATTAACCAGGAGAAAACCAGAAGTGGTACTGTGGCTCAAGGAGATAGACTACTAGCCTTACACTGAAAAGCACAGTGACAGTCTGTGCCAGGACCTAGAGTTCAAGCCCCACAACCAAAAAAAAAAATTCTAAATGTAAAGATGTATGATTAAGTTACGAATATGATGTCCTAACTGCCCAGCCCCTCCTGTTGCTATTGCTGGGAGCACCTGACATACCACTCAGCAGCTCCACAAGAGCAATTTCTCTCCCTGACAAAGTGTGCATCTTAATTAAAGGCAATCTCTCACCACTGTGCACTTTCCCACCCCATATTACACATAAAACACACAAGCACACACACATACACACACACACACACATATCTTAGGCAGTATTCCTCGTCCATCGTATCACTACCTCAGCTGTTCATATTCCTGCACTGCTAAGGAGGACACAGCCAGCGGAGGATAAAAGAATGATATAAGCAAATTCTGGCACCCTGAGAGTTAAAAAAAAAAAGAAGCAAAAACCTACACTAGAATCAAAATTGGGTGAAATATATTATCTTCTCTTGGTCATCCAGGAGAATTAAGATCTGAAAATATTAGTTTTGGCCTAGATACACACAAATAAATGATGAATCCATAGTTGGGTACTGGTGGTTCATGCCTATAATCCCAGCTACTCAGGAGGCTGAGGTCTGAGGGGTGCGGTTCAAAGATAGTCTGGCAGGAAGTTTGTGAGATTCCTATCTCCAACGAAACACCTAAAAAGCTGAAAGTGGAACTGTGGCTCAAGTGGTAGAGTGTTAGCCTTGAGCACAAAAGCCCAGGGACAACGTGCAGGTCAAATTCAAGTCTAGTTCAAGCTCAGGACCAGCAAAAACAAAAAGAATTCACATTCAAAGGTGTAAGATAGAAGATGGAAATAAAAATTCCACTGAAGTGAAGTTATTAACAGGTCTTGAAGAAAACACTCTAGAAAGATATACTGGGAGGAAGAAGAAATAGAAAGTGCCAATTAGTACCAAAAACTTATCTCAATGGGTGGGGATGCAGCTTATTGGTATTTACTTAGCATGACTATAGAAGATCCTGTGAGATCCCCAGCACTATAAAACCAGCAAAAACTTGTTTTACAAAGTTGGTACAGTAATTTGGTACTGTCATGAAAATTGTCACCTAGATGAACAGAATGGAAAACCCAGAAATAAACCTTTACATTTGGTCAAATAATTTTTAAGGTACAAAAATAGCTCAATGGTGGGAAAAAAAATAGCCCTTTCAATAAATGGCCCTGGGAAAATCGGATATACAAACAAATGAAGCTGAACCTTTATTTGATTAACTAATTCAAAATAGGTCAAAGACATAAGCATAAGAGTTAAAATTATAAATTTTCTAGCAGAAGATACTAGGCAAAGGCTTTATGACATTAGGCATGGCAATGATTCTGGCATATAATACCCAACATATAGGCAACAAAAGGAAAAACATACTGGAATTCATGACAATTAAAAAGATATGTGGGGTGGGGGGCTAGTCTAGTGATAGAGCGCTCACCTAGCATGCACAAAGACTCAGGTTTGATTCCTTGGTATCACATATACAGAAAAAGCCAAAAGTGGTGCTGTAGTTCAAGAGGCAGAGCACTAGCCTTGAGCAAAAAGTGTCCAAGGACAGTGCATAGGCCCTGAGTCAAGCCCCAGGATGGCAAAATAAATAAATAAATACATAAATACATAAATAAATCAAGCTATAATCAAGCTTATAATCCTAGCTACTCAGGAGGCTGAGATCTGAGAATCACAGTTCAAAGCCAGCCCAGGCACTCAAGTCTATGAGACTCTTATCTCCAATTAACCACTAGAAAACGAGAAGTGGTTCTGTGGCTCAAGTGGTAGGATGTTAGACTTGAGCTGAAGAGCTCAGGGACAGGGCCCAGGCCGAGTTCAAGCCCCAAGATAAGATATATGGGGCCAGGAGTGCAGTCTAGTAGTAGAGTACTCACCTAGCATGCACAAAGCCCTAACTTCAATTCCTCAGTACCACATATAAAGAAAAAACTGGAAGTGGCACTGTGGCGCAAGTGTCAGAGTACTAGCCTTGAGTAAAAAGTGTCTAAGGACAGTGCCTAGTCCCTGAGTTCAACCCCCAGGACTTGCAAAAATAAAAATTAAAAATTAAAATTAAAAAAAGATATGTGTTAAACAATATTGCCAAGAGTAAAAATGAAAACTCACAAAATTGGTAAAACTATTTGCCAATCACCTGACAATGAATATTCAAACTCTACAAAAAACTCTAACAACTGAAACAAAACTAATTTAAAAATAGATGTTAAAAAAAACTCATATTGTGCCAGGAGTTTGGCCTAGTGGTAGAGAGTTTGCCTAGCATGTACGAAGACCAGGGTTCGATCCCTCGGTACTACATACATAGAAAATGCCAGGAATGGTGCTGTGGCTTAAGTAGTAGAGCTCTAGCCTTGAGAAAGCCCAAGGACAATGCTCAGGCCCTGAGTTCAAGGCCTAGGACTGGCAAAAAAAACCCAGAAAACAAACAAACAAACAAACAAAAAACCCTTAGATATCCTCCAAAGAGGCTATACAAATGACCAAAAAGTATAAAAAATGTTCATCATTAATAAATGCAAATCAAAATCACAATGAAAGGGTGTTTCATGTTCATTAGGATAGCTAATAAAAAAATATGTGTGTCGAAAGGCTGAGTTGAGGCATAGATTAATGGGTTATGTTGGCAGAGGCTTTGTTACAATGGCGAACTCTCCCTGACCAGCTGTTCTATCTTGTTCTGTGATGCCTTCTGCCTGTCACAGCTTATTATGAGGCCCTCACCACATGCTAAAAACAGATGCGTGAACTAAATAAACGTCCAGTCTTTACAAAATAAAAAAAAAAATGTGTGTGTGTGTGTGTGTGTGTGTGTATATATATATATATAAATATAAAAAGCAGAAAATATCCATTGTTTAAAAGTGTATCAAAAAACTGGAAGCCTGCTGGGCATCCGTGGCTCGTGCCTGCATTCCTAGTTTGAGACCTGAGGATTGCCTTTCAAAGCCAGCCCAGGCAGGAAAGTCAATGAGACACTTATCTCCAATTAATCACCAAAAAAGCCAAAGTGGAGCTGTGGCTCAAGTGGTACAATGATAGCTGTGAGCAAAAGGAGTTCAGGGATAGTGCCAAGGCCCTGAGTTCAATCCTCGGAACCTGCCAAAAAAAATTCTATCTATCTATCTATCTATCTATCTATCTATCTACATGGAAGCCTAATACTGCTGGTGGAAATATAAAACAATGTAGCTACTATAGAAAACTACAGCATAGCAGTTAAAGGAAAGAGTATATCAATTAGGTAGAGAATTACAACATAATTCATCAATTCTACTTTTAAGTATATACCCAAAAGAAGTGGAAGCAAGGACTCGAACAGATAATTCCTAGCAGCATTTTTTTGCAACTGGTAAATGGTAGGAGCCACCCAAATGCCCATGAATGTGTAAATAAAGCCTTAAAAAGAAATTCTAACACATGCTACAACATGGATGATCCTTGAAAACATCCTACTGAGTAAAAGAAACCAGATACAAAAGAGTAAATATAAGATTCAACTTATATATCACACCTGAATAGTCACTTAGAGGCAGAAGACAGGATGTGATTACCAGGGCTGTGGAAAGAGACTTATTAATTGGTGGTGTCAGTTATTGGTGGTGTCAGTTGGGGATGATGAGCAAGTTACAGCAACAAGCAGTGGTGATGGTTGCACTGTCGTGCAACATTGTTATGTGAATGTTACTTAATGCTGCTGAATTGTATATTTAAAAATGTTTAAAATAGTATATTTTATAATGTATATTTTATTCACCATCTTTTTGGTGCCGGTACTGGGGCTTGAACTCAGGACCTCATGCTCTTCCTTAGCTTTTTCCACTCTTGGCTGATACTCTACTACTTTAACTACACTTTTCTTCCTCACAATTTTTTTCATTGTCTTTTTTTTTTTTTGGTGGGCCATAGGACTTGAACTCTGGGCCTGGGCATTGTCCCTGAGCTCTTCAGCTCAAGGCTACCACCCTACACCCTTGAACCACAGCCCCACTTCCCATCACAATTTTTTTTTTGAAGAGAGGAAAGAAATCTTACTATGCCCCTCTACCAGAAGCTATACATGGATGAACAAGATTGTTCAGTCCAGCCAAAGGGATACTGCTGTATTTTGGGGGAGATAGACAAGGAAAAAAGGAAAAGGACACCAATAAAGTAAAACAGACTGCTACAGAGACATGCAAGCAGGACCCTAACTACTTTGGAGAAATCAGAGGTTTTCCTGGAGAAAAAGACATTGTAGCTCAAGACAAAACAGACTACTGGCATGTGAGATAGAAAGAGAATGGGTAGAACATTGGAGCAGGAAGAAATAATATACTGTATTGAAGCCCACAGACAAGGCAGATCAAGTCATAGAGACATTGCAAACAGTTCAGTATAGGCGGACCTTGAAAAATAGCTAACTAGGTAAGTCTACGCCTAGACCAGTGGAACACAAAACCCTGTTACCATGAAAAGGAGATCTGATTTGATCCCCAAAGTGTAAGGAAATACTGAAGGTCTTAAATAAAGAATGATGACCAGTGTGTGGGATAAGGAAGAAAGAAGGGGAGGAGAAACAATGATGCAATATCAGAGTCAGGAAGACAGGTAGCTTGCAGCCATTTAGCTGAGAGGCAGGGACAGCTTTGGACTACCCAGTAACAGTAGATAATACATCATGCTGAACAGTCTTGCTGACTGTGGGATGTAAAGCAGAGGGGAAACCAGGAAGATTTCTGTCTGTGACAACTGGATGGAAGGTACTGAAGCTCACAAAAACCAGGAAGTATGATGTGACATATGAGCTCTTGGATAGGTTCATATGACTTTACTCTTGACCATGGTGCATATGAGGTATTTGGTTCATCCAAATGGGGAATATCATATGGGCAATATAATTTGTGGTTCTGAACTTCCAAACATGGGTTTAACAACAAGAACCAACAGAAGAGAAGCAGACTGGTATAGAATTACATCAAGACTCAGGCCTGCAAGCCTGCTCTTTACATGTTGCTATATGGTTCATTTGGAATCAGCCAGAGGAGCAGCTCTGCAGTGAGAGGAAGGTGGGTGGCTTGTATCATAGGAGAGGAGAGAAATGTAGCCAGATGGATAGTCTACACTATCCTCTCTCTCTGGGCTCTTCTTTTGTCCAATGACAACTAGGCACTAGCCTGCCAATTTCCCTAGTTTGTGTCTCACAGATTTCATTTTGGAAAATCTTTAACAGTTCTATAAATTGAAATAAAACATCTTCGCAAAACCTAAATTTTAATCATTGTAAGCCTGAAGAATTGTCATCTTAACCCTTTTTTTTTTTGCTGGTTCTGGGGCTTGAACTTGGCCTGGGCACAGTCCCTGTGCTTCTTTTGCTCAAAGCTAGTGCTCTACTGCCTAAACCACAGCTTCACTTCTAGCTTTTTCTGAGTAGCAAATTATCTTACTGTCTTTCCCAGGTGGTTACAAACCACTGTCCTCAGATCTGAGACTCTGTAGTAGTTCAGATCACAGGAATGAGCCACTAGCACAGGCAAAAAATGAATGAATGAATAAATAAATAAATAACAAAAGAACCTGATCTATTTGCCTCTTGTTAGCAACAATGGTGTCTTTGTAATCCTTTTAAGACAGTTGTTCTGGATTAAGATAAAATATTTCTTCTAGAAGAACCTCTCTGAAGGCTCTGTTTATAGAATTCCTTGAAAGAGGTCCAATACAGATAAAAATGTATGATTAACCATGATAAGCAACTCTATCAGGAGGTCTTGGAAAGCAGTCATGTTTTCAATACTTGGATACTGACCTGAAAATGCTAAGAAATGCTAGTAAGAATTTAGTCTACTTAAATCAAATCAGACAATCAGTGATCAGGATGATTGTATGGTTTTTGTTTTAAGTTATATGCTTTTTTTTTCTTCTGGGACTAGAGTTTAAACTCAGGGCCTTGCTATTATTTGGTTTGCTTATGTGGTTGATGTTAAATCACATGGGCCATGCCTGTAGCCCAGCTTTTTGTTACTTTAGAGATGGAATTTCATGGACTTTTCTTCCTGAACTGGCTTTGAATCATGATCCTCTAGATCTTTTCCTTTCTGAATAGCAAAGATTACAGGTGTGAGCCACTGGCACCAGAAGCGTCTTGCTATGTTGCTCATACTGGCTTAGAACATTCAGACTCAAGTGATCTTCCTATCTTCAGTCTATGATAGCTGGACATGACACCTGGCCATCAGAATTATTTTGAATGGGTCTAAGAGTTTCTGTAAGCAGATCCCATCAACTCAAAATGAAGACAAGTTTCACCTCCACATATCCATATACGATATAACTTAGTCTTGAGCATACCTACAGAAGTCCACATGTTACAGGCTTGGTCCCCAGGTGCTGATAGTGAGAAATAATGGAATCTATAGGAGGTGGGGCCTAACCTGGAACAGTGAGTCATACTTTTAATCCTAGCTACTCAGGAGGTGGATATCGGGAGGATTGTCTCATGAGATATTTTCTTTCTTTTCTTTTTTTTTTTTTTTTTTTTTTTTTTTTTTGCCAGTCCTGGGCTTGAGCTCAGGGCCTGAACACTGTCCTTCGACTTTCTCAAGGCTAGAGCTCTACCACTTAAGCCTCAGCACCACTTCTGGCTTTTTTCTATGTATGTGGTACCAAGTAATCGAACCCAGGTCTTCATGCATGCTAGGCAAGCACTTTAACCACTAGGCCAAACTCCCGGCCGATATTTTCTTAACTAATAAAAATTTTTTAAAAAGCTGGGCATATCTGTCAACCTAGCCACTCAGGAAACATAACTAAGATTGTGGTCCACACTGGCTTAGGCAAAAGCAAGACCTTACAGGAAAAATAATGAAAGCAAAAGGGCTGGGGACATGACTTGAGGCATAGATGGACTACTTGGCAAGCACAGGAATCTGAGTTCAAACCCCAATGTTACAAAAGAGGAGGGCTAATGAATAATCTTCAGGTCAATGAGCACATACCCCTGAAAAGGATGTGAGACCTCTGGTTCTCGCCTGTCTTTTTCACTTGCTTCCTGGACTGAGGTGAGTTGTTTTTTGATCTGTTATGTATTCCTGCCTGATAGGCCCAAAGAATCAGGGCCATTTAACCATGACTAGAACCTTCAAAACTGAGTCAAAGCCAGAATATAAAAGAGTGAGGTGGAGAATTTGAGAGTTTGAGACTACTCTGAGCTACCTAACAAGATCTCCTCTTATAAGAGGGAGAGAGGATTTGATAGGGAAGGGGGGAAAACCAAGATGGGGGGTGGGTGGTGGGGAGGAGAGGGTGATGGGCACCAAGACATGTGAAAGGGTATCAATGTATGTGAATTAATGCACCTTCTATCTGGCAAATATCATGTAACCCTTTTATTAATTACAATTAAAAAAAAGAAAAAAAAGAGGGAGAGAGGGAGAGAAGGGAGAGAGAGAGAGAGAGAGAGACAGAGAGAGAGACAGAGAGACAGAGAAAGAGAAAGACAGAGACAGACAGAGACAGAGACAGAGAGACACAGAGAGAGACAGGGAGAGAGACAGAGAGAGACAGAGACAGAGAAAGAGAGACAGAGGGAGACACAAAGGGTGAGAGGAGGAAAGAACTGAACCACAACTATGAGCTAAAATAATGTCAGTGTTTTAAGTTGATCTACCCAGGTATATTTTGTTACAATAACAGGGATAACGTACAACTCCCTGTCTGTTTTCTAATGTACAGTCAGAAAGCTGTATTTCGTGTCAAGTATCTAAAGACAGGTTCTAGGTACAACTCTCAAGCCTGAAACTCTCAAGACACATATTCTCCCACAAGCATTCACCATAGTTGCTATGGTGGGAATGGGAAACTTTCTCTTTGCTAGAAACATAGTTGGAAGAGGAGAAAATGGCCACATACATTGAAAAATGATAAAAAAAAAATTCCTAACTATAACAGAGGCAAAAGAAACTCATCTATCTAGTACTTCATGTTACTCTTTTCCTTTACGGTGAGACACAGTTAAGTCCACTGAGCGCATGATGCATATGAAACAGGTTCTAACAAATAATAGCATTAACCACGGTGGTGCACGTCTGTGATCCCAGAACTTGGGAGGCTGAGGCTGCAGGGTCTTGACTGGAAACTGGCCCGGGATACATAGTGAGCTCCTAGCTAGCCACAACTATATAGTTATAGTCTATCTCAATAAATAAACAAATAAAAGAGATAATGCCTGCAACAACAAAAATTAATGTGGAACACTAATCTATCTCCTCACATTTGGCACAGGTCTAAGATATATACATATATATGTATATATCTGTGTATATAGATATGTGTATGTATATATAATTCTTTTCATCTTCCAAACCACCTTCTAAATTAATTATTGTTATTATTCCATATTAATGAAAAAAACTGAGGCATAAAGAGGTTAATCTGTTCAAGGACACAGTGAATTAAACTCAAGCTTTTTTTTTTTTTTGCCAGTCCTGGCGCTTGAACTCAGGGCCTGAGCACTGTCTTGGGCTTTTTCCTCAAGGCTAGCACTCTACCACTTGAGCTACAGCACCACTTCTGGGTTTTCTATGTATGTGGTACCGAGGAATCAAACTGAGTCTTCATGCATGCTAGGAAAGCATTCTACCATTAGGCCAAACTCCCAGCCCGTCAACTAAGCTTCTGGCTCTGGCTCTGTGTTCTTATTACTTCACTATATTACTTATCTTCAGCATTTTCCTGCTTACTCATGTCCCCACTAAGATCATCTAGAGCTCCTTAAAACTAAGTTAATCAGCTGTTTTAGGCTCTGCATAACTAAGCTGGCTTCTCTGAGAGTATTAACAAACTTCAAAATATGAAATGGCACGTGGCTCAAACACTAACACACCTGCCTACCAAGTGTTACATACTGAGTTCAAATGAAAATTTTTACTTTCAAGGAACCCAGAAGACATTCCTTCAGATGTCATCATGCTCAAAACTATCACATAAAAATGTTAAAACACTGAGTCTCAGCCAGATGCCAGGGGCTCAAGCCTATAATCCTAGCTATTCAAGAGGCTGAGATCTAAGGCTCAAGATTCAAAGCCAGTTCCAGAGACTCTTATCTCTAATCACCAAAACAAACAACACAAAAACCTAAAAAACAACAAAAAGCCAGTAGTTTAGCCTGGCTCGTTGGCTCACACCTACTACTCAGGAGGCTGAGATCTAAGGATCTTGGCTCAAAACCTGCTGGGAGCACTGAAGCCAGTGGTGAAGACTCTTATCTCCGATTAGCCACTAGAAAACTAGAAGTGATACTCAAGGGGTAGGGCAGTAGCCTTGAGCTGAAGAACTTAGGGACAGTGTCCGGGCGTAGGGTCTAAGCCCCACAACCTATCCCCCCCCCCAAAAAAAGCCAATAGTGGAGCTGTGACTCAAATGATAGAGCAGAAAAGCTCAGGCCCTGAGTTCAAGCCCCAGGAACGGCATTAAATTAAAAAAAAAAAAAAAAAAAGGCCAGGTGCTGGTGGCTTATGCCTGTTAATCCTAGCTACTCAGGAGACTGAGATCAGAGGGCTATGATTCGAAGTCAGCCCAAGCAGGAAAGCCCACGAGACTTATTCCCAATTATCAACCAGAAAACTAGAAGTAGAACTGTGGCTCAAAGTAGTACAGTACTAACCTTGAGCACAAAAGCTCAGAGACAGCGCACCCAGAACCTGAGTTTAAGCCCTTCCACTGACAAAAAAAAAATGAGTCACCCACTCCAGAATCCAACAAGAACTTTACACAATGGTCCTGAGTTCAAGACCCATAGGTGACAAAAAAAAAAAAAGTTGAATTTCCCACTTCAGAATTAAACAAGAATCTTACACACTGGATCTGGGGCTGACTAAAACTCCCTTATAAGGGACGGGTAGGAATACATAAAGGTGGTTCTGGGCCTGTCTGCAAAGCAGGGATAGTAACTACGAACAGTCTATACCATCAGTCATGTTAACAAACAGTATTGCCAATCCTCACAATAAGCTCTTGGTAGATACTGGCTGCTTCATTTTACAAGGGAAAAAAAAAGTGAAACAGGTGCTAGTGGCTCACGCCTGTAATCCTAGCTACTCAGGAGGCTGAGATCTGACAATCATGGTTCAAAGCCAGCCCAGGCACAAAAAGTCCATGAAACTCTTATCTCCAATTAACCATCAGAAAACCAGAAGTGACAATGTAGCTCAAGTGGTAGAGCATTAGCCTTGAGCTGAAGAGCTCAGGGACAGTGCCCAGGATTAGAGTTCAAGCCCCACAATCCATAGAGAGAAAAAAAAAAAAAGGAAAAAAGAAAGATAGAAAGACTATGAATTGGAAGCAGCTTCCTTCCAAAGCCCATGTGTGTTTTCCTTATTCCATGATGCTCTGATGCTAAGGTCAAGAACTTCGCTACTATAGAGAAGATCCATAAACAGGACCAATCTTTTAATCACTATATGAGAACTGACAAGTCTGCACAGTTTTGCTACCCATGCAATACACACGTTGCTTTATTAGTTGAAAAAGAACACACTGAGAGTCAAACTATAGGGCATTAAACAGCATCAAGCTGTAATCAAAAGCTACAGGGCTACTAGAGCTGTTGTATGGCTAAGAGGTCTGGATTGAGACAACAAAGGCTACTTCAGGCTTGTACTTTACTTGCAGAATCAATCATGACAGATTGCAGAGCAGATCCACAAGATGGTGAGCAGAGGATATCCTACTAACCAAATTGTAAAACAGTGCCCTTCCACATTTCTGAGTACAGTGGACAAAATGACAGGTCACTTAAGTGACACTCAAGATGACTGAAAGGAGCAGGGACCTGGAGTTTGGCCTAGTGGTAGAGTGCTTGCCTAGCATGCACGAAGACCCGGGTTCGATTCCTCAGTCCCACATACATAGAAAAAAGCCAGAAGTGGTGCTGTGGCTCAAGTGGTAGAGCTCTGACTTTGAGAAAGCCCAACCAAGGACAATGCTCATGCCCTGAGCTGAAGGCCAGGACTGGCAAAAAAAAAAAAAAAAAAAAAAAAAAAGATGACTGGAAGGAGAAACAAAAACACAGGGAGAGCTACAGTATAGCTCCAACCATCAAGGTTATAAAATTCTCCTGATAGGTCAGGATAGGAAAAAGGTATACAAAGACAGAAATACACAGTAGCTTGACTATGATTCTTACAAAATCATGGCAGCAAGCAATCCAGTCATGATTAAAAACAGGGAGCTCTTTCCTGAAGATTTCACTCTTGCTCAATCTGAGGAGATTGAGCTGACAAAGTAACAAAGTCTGCAAACAGTTGCTGAGGCTACAAATTGATGCATTTACAGAGTGCTTTAACATTTACAGAGCATTTTCTTATCCCTTACCTCATCTCACTCTTGCTTGTGAATCTAAAGAAGCAAATATTGCTAGACCCAAACTCCAGAGAAGAGGCGTTTGGGGTAAATGAGGTGAACTGACTTGTCTTGTATCAAGCAATTAGTGACACAGGAACAAAGCATGAAATGGTTCCTTCTTTCCTAAGGAGGGAAAATTCCTTTCTTATTGAGACTATCATAAGAGAACATGGGTAGGAAGAGAAAGTGGAGTTAAGTAATAATAATGATAATGGTGGTGATGAAAAAGAGGCCAGGAAGGAAAAACATAGGAACACAGCTGTGGATAAAGAGATGACTGAGAGGCTTGAAGGAAAAAAAAGAGGAAATAATATGAAGTGGTTAGAAAGTGCTTTTTTGAACTCAGGGCCTGGGCATTGTTCTTGGACACTTTTGGCTCAAGTCTAGCACCCTCCCACATGAACCACAGTGCCACTTGCTGCATTTTCTGAGTATGTGGTACCAAGGAGTGGAACCCAGGGCTTCATGCATGCTAGGTGAGCATAATACCACTAGGCTACATTCCTGGCCCTAGAAAGTGCCTTTTAGAAAGTCCAGTATCCAGGATATCTTCTCAAGAATAGTCCAATAAAGATTTGCATCATTCATTGTCTTTTAGAATTAGATTTGTGTATATATGTGTATATATGTATGTATTGTTTTTAGATTTTTTTGATATTTTTATTGTAATTAATAAAAGGGTTACATGATATTTGCCAGATAGAAGGTGCATTAATTCACATACATTGATACCCTTTCACATGTCTTGGTCCCCATTACCCTCCCCCCACCCCCCATCTTGTTTTCCCCCCTTCCCTATCCAATTTTCAAATAACCAAATACAAATATATCCGATATATCAGATAACAAAGTGAGATACTGTAACAATATGAGATAACCAAGGGACAGCAAAAGAGCTGAGAGATAACATAGTACCTTAAGGACAACAATCATTCATTATATGGCTTTTGTTTCTATATCCTAGAGGTCCTTTCAATTAGCGTCATACTATATGGCCTTATGTATCTAGGTTTTGCTCTACTGCAAATCTCTGCTAGGAGAGCCCAGGGTTTCTACTGATTATGACAAATGAGGGAAACCATTGAGCCTAAGTTCCTTTGAGTCTGGCTTACTTCACTTAATATGATTTTTTCTAAGTCTTTCCATTTCCTAATGTTCTGCTTTAGTTTACAATGTCTTAAGACAAAAGCAGCACAGCTTACAAAGTCCAAATTACATCTGAGTTATACTGACAATTTGCAGGGTGTGGGCTGCAATCCATTGTTTCTGCTTTCTACCTCATTGCTTTTCTATAATAACACTGTCTCTGAACACTGTAGGCAACATGTAGAATAATGTACTGATCCTTTCAGAAGCATCCATGAACAATGTCACAATATAAGAAACATCATCTCGGGCCGGGAGTTTGGCCTAGTGGTTAAAGTGCTTGCCTAGCATGCATGAAGACCCGGGTTCGATTCCGCAGTACCACATACATAGAAAAAAAAAAAAAAAGAAACATCATCTCCAAATCCCAACTCTATTAGTAATGCTTTCACAGCTACTTTCCAACTAGAAACTCCTAACTACCATGTGACAGCTTCATAGAGGTTCAGTGATTTGCTCAGGGTCACAAGGACAATAAATAGCAATGCTAGGAAGTTAAATTCAAGATTAGTCTCTGTTCTATATTGTCTTCAACCGTGAAAAAAAAGTGGTAAGATGGGAGGAGTGCAATGGTAGTAAGATGGGAAATCTATCTCTAATCTCACGTATAACATATTAACAAAGCCTAATCTTTTCTCAGATGTTCAGGGCTCATCTACTGCAGAAAACTGGACTAGCAAATGGTAATCTAGAAAAAAGGTAAAGCAAAAAATGGTCTGTGACTGCTATGGTGTGCTAACTACTGTTAACCACTCTACTGATGGCAGATGGGCTCAAATAATCCACAAACGTGGCTCTACCCAAGCAAACTCCAGAGGCAGGACAATCATGTTTACTAGTGGACATAATAACTAGGAACTGACAGGAAGTTCAGGTTTTATGGTCATGGTTCCCTTCTGCTCAAAGCCTTCAGACTCTCACTGCTTGTTGAATAAAAGCTCAAATCCTTAAATGAACACTCAGGACCCTTTCAACCTATTAATAGACGTTCTCTGCTGATATCTTATGCTTCACAAAACCAGTCCCACTCCTACAGTACTTTACTACTCCTACACTTTGGCTGTGCCTAGAATGCTCTTACCCATCCTGGCTTGGGATAGCTGATCCTACTTCTCCGTCAAATGTAATCTTTTGCTCCCCCTCAATATTTCCTATCAATCTGAAAGTCTAGTTTTATGTTTGTATGTTTTATTTGCCATACCTAAGGGCAGAAAGTGAGCCCACGAAGACTACGGCAGGCCATTGAAAAACTATTCTGTGACGTAACATACATGTAAAGAATAGTGTTAAGCTATTAGGTAAGACAAAGATCACATAGAAAAGCAAATTGGCTCTAGTATCTCTTAAATAATACATCCAATAGAATCAGAGCTCACTTTTTATATAAACACATTTCTTTTCTTCACCTTCTTATACCTACAGCTAAGCTCTATATGGGGAACATCAAATGATATCATTTGTTGTAAATAAAATAGAGTACCCTTCCCTTTGGACTGAAGCTGTCCTGTCTTCATTCAGTTACTAGGAAGAAGATGCAACAATTGAATTGGGACCCATAAACTGACTTACTTCTGATACAAACAGAAGTATGATAAATTGAGGCATTCTTTAAAACTGAATATGAAGAAATCAGAGGCCGACAGTATTCTCAGTAGCAGAGCTCATGCTTAGCATTCTAGAAGCCCTGACAGCCATCTCCAGCATGGAAGAAGGAAAAACAAGGGAGGGAGGAAAGGAGAGAAGAAAGAACAGAGAAGGAAAAGGAGAGGAAGGGAAGAGTCATTATTTACAGGAAGATTTTTATTTTTTATTTATTTACTTTTTTGCCAGTCCTGGAGCCTGAACTAAGGGTCTGAGCACAGTCCTTGGACTTTGTCAAGGCTAGAGCTCTACCTCTTGAGCCACAGGACCACTTCTGCCTTTTTTTTTTCTATGTACGGAGGAATCGAACCCCGGTCTTCACACATGCTAGCCAAGCACTCTACCACTAGGCCAAACTTCCAGCCCCTTACAGCAAGATTTTTAGATAACACTTAAAATCAATAAAATGAAGGAAAATCCAATCAACTTTTAAAAGTGATTATTTATCTCAGCCTTGGGTGTACTTTCTTCATTTCCACATTCTTTATTTCTAGTAAGGTACCAGCATTTAAAGCTGCTTTTCAATTCTCCACTTAGAGTTCCAGGGAGAATTACTCACATCTTGTTACTCAGTCAAATTACCTTTCCTGTACTAATGAATAGAAAACATAGTTTAAAATTTCCCCTCAAATGACTCAGTTTCCAGAATGTCCCCTTCATTTGTGACCTTTTCATTCATTCATTTGTTCATTCATCAAAAATGATTTAGCAATGCCATATATGCATCTTCTATGTACTAGACATTGTGCTAGGCATTGGTATTCAAAATATCTGCATCCTCTCCTTATGGAGCTTAAAATCTAGCACTGGTATTCAAAATATCTGCATCCTCTCCTTATGGAGCTTAAAATCTAGTACAGGAAGTTAGATTACCAGCCAATTGCTATACAGCAGCATTGAAGATTAGATACTGCTGTAACCTAGAATTAAGGACATGTACATGTTGGGAAAGGAGGAGATAAGTTTTCTTTAAATGTGATAAGCTGAGAAGAAAAAAAGTTTTGTTCTATAACATGTGAAACATGAAATTTTAGGAATAAGATAATCAGTTTATTTCTCTGCAGTCTGATTCAGTGATGATATAGGTAACTCATTAACCATATGATTAGTATTTGAAACAATGTCTCTATGTCTTAACATGATTTTTCATTAACCAAACAATACTCCTTAGCTTTAATCCTAGAAGGATTTTTTTGTTTTGTTTTTGGTTAGTCGTGGTGCTTGAACTCATTGCCTGGGTGCTTTCCCTGAGCTCTTCAGCTCAAGGCTAGCACCCTACCACTTGAGCGACAGTGTGACTTCCAGTTTTCTGGTGATTTAAATGGAGATAAAAGTCTCATTGACTTTCATGTCTGGGCTGGCTTTCAACCAAAATCCTCAGGTTTCAGTCTCCTGAGTAGCTACGATTACAGGTGTGAGCCACCAGTGCCCAGCTCCCTAGAAAGATTCTTAAAGCTAGTTTAATTCTGGAAGGCTAGTTAAAAAAAAAAAAATTAAAGCAACAACAGCAAAGCACTCATCGATTATAGTATTTGAAAATCAGAACTTATTAAGGTAATTATTTCTCAGGTCCTAGTTGGAAGGAAAATCTTTGAGTAGCTATCTGTAGCTACCAAAATACTGCCTTATTTTAATGTTTTCTGAACTCTTAGGAAAAAAACTGCCATAGTTCCTCAAAAGACTAAACACAGAGCTCCCTTATGACCCAGCAATTCTACTACTTGGCATTTACCCAATCGTCCAGAAACAAGGACATACTAAATCCATTACTAAGTCCATTGCAGCACTATTTACCATAGCAAAGATATGGAACCAACCCAGATGTCCCTCAGTTGGATGAGTGGATCAACAAGATGTGGTATTTGTACACAATGGAATTCTATGCTGCTGTCAGAAAGAATGACATTGCCCCATTTGTTAAGAAATGGAAAGACTTAGAAAAAATCATATTAAGTGAAGTAAGCCAGACTCAAAGGAACTTAGGCTCAATGGTTTCCCTCATTTGTCATAATCAGTAGAAACCTTGGGCTCTCCTAGCAGAGATTTGCAATAGAGCAAAACCTATATACATAAGGCCATATAGTATGACGCTAATTGAAAGGACCTCTAGGATATAGAAACAAAAGCTATATAATGAGTGATTGTTGTCCTTAATGTACTATGTTATCTCTCATCTCTTTTGCTATCCCTTGGTTATCCCATATTGTTACAGCATTTCACCTTCTTATCAGATACATTGTATATATGCTTATTTGCAATTGGATAGAAAAGGGGGGAAAATAAGATGAGGGGTGGGGGTGGAGGGAGGGAAATGGGGACCAAGACATGAGAAAGGGTATCAATGTTTGTGAAGTAATGTACCTTCTATCAGGTGAATATAATGTAACCCTTCTATTAATTACAATAAAAAATATATGGAGAAAAAAGAAAAAAACCTGCCATTTTTCTTGTGTGTGTATATATACATGCGTGTGTGTGTGTGTGTGTGTGTGTGTGTGTGTGTGTGTGTGTGTGTATTTCCAAGCCAGCCTAGACAGAAAAAGTCCTTGAAACTCCAGCTCAATGGAAGAAGTTAGACATGGTAGTGTGTACTTGTCATCCCAGTTACAATAAGAAGAGTAAAATATAGGGATTGTAACCCAGGCACAAAAAGGGGAGACCCTATCTCAGAAATAACCAGTGCAGAGTTGTGGAACTATTTAATTTTCTGCATGTAAAGACTCCTGCCATGACTCATTTGAAGCTGCAAATATGATGTCAGGGTCTAATGAGTGGCCTCCAGATTCACACGTCCTCCACAGCTGAATAGTCCAACCACTACCCTGTTGAGTCAACTGTCCAAGTTAGTTCTATCTCACTCATGAGCTTAAAATACACCTCGGTGTCCTCCTATCCAAACCAAGAATGCATACAATACCCTACAAAGGTCTCTGCTGTCTTCCTGACCACACCTTCCTGTGTACTATTCATCTCCTTAGCTCTTACTTATTACTCCAGGCTTTCCCTCCCGCCTCACTCAAAGTCTCTGCTTGAATTTAGCCAGTGCTTTAATCTTCTGAAATCTTTAGTCAAATCATATCTTGTTTATGAGACCCACTGATATGAGTTTTCACTTATAATTTATTTCAAATTGCTGTTTTTCCTTTCTGTAACTTCATTCCTATCCTGCTTTATTCCTCCACCTCTCAAGATATTCTCTTAAACACTGAGAGACGTTTCTTTTCTCTTTTGTATATATGTCAAATATAGATAACAAAAAATTCTTCTAATTGGTGTCTTATAAATGTTTTATTAAATAAATAATAATATCTGATAATCCAAATACAAAAATAATGAGTTCAAAAAAGGACCGGAAGTGGCACAACTGTAGAACACCTCCTTAGCAAGACAATGTGCTGAGTTCAAATATATATTTTTCCTTGTAGAAAATTTGAAAATTGTAATAATTGTGCTCCTAATATCTAGCAAACTATAATTAATATTTTCCATGTTCTTTCATTTGCCACTAATTTTTAAAAACTGGAAGAATCCATATATTCTGAATCTTTTTTATTTGTTTTATGAAATAGTTCAAGTGTAAAAAAGTGCAGACAAAACCAGGCACTGGTGGCTCAAGCCCATAACCCTAACTACTCAAGAGGTTGAGATCTGAGGATCACAATTCAAAGTCAGCCCAGAAAAGATGGTGAGACTTTTAGCTCCAATAGCCACCAGAAAACCAGAAGTGGTGCTATGGCTTGAAGTGATAGAACACTACTACCCTTGAGCAAAAAAAGAGCTCAGGGACACCACCCAGGCCCCAAGTTCAAATCTCATGATTGACCTCTCCCCCCACCAAAAGAAAGCCCAGGCAGTGACAGAATGCCACCGATCTAATTGTATATTCATTTCCATTCACTTCCTCTCTCCTATCCTGAAAAGTAACAGTATGGTGAATTAGGAATGTCTCTTTTTTTATTTTCCCTCCTTCTTTCCTTCCTTTCTTCCTTGTCCTCTCTCTCCTTCCCTTTTTGTGCCAGTAGTGAGGCTTGAACTCAGGGCCCTAAGTTCTTGCTTGGCTTCTTCTTTTCCAAATTGGTACTCTATTACTTGAAACTTCACCTCCACCCCAGAATTGACTCACTTTCTTTCTATATTACTACCATATAA
Organism: Megascapheus bottae; assembly: GCF_031878675.1. Taxonomy (NCBI): domain Eukaryota; kingdom Metazoa; phylum Chordata; class Mammalia; order Rodentia; family Geomyidae; genus Megascapheus; species Megascapheus bottae. Next base: position 48,575,914 of record NC_143510.1, on the reverse strand, counting down.
ACAACACATGTAAAATAAAGGGTATAATATAAAGGGCTGGTTTTTTGTTTGTTTCATTTGTTTGTTTTTTGCAATCCTGGCCTTGGGCTCAGGGTCTGAGCACTGTCCTTGGGTTTTCTCAAAACTAGAGCTCTACCACTTGAGCTACTGTACCACTTCTAGCAGTTGTTTTTTTTTTTATACGTACCAAGGAATCAAACCTGGGTCTTCATGCATGCTAGGCAAGCACTCTACCACTAGGCAACACTCCGGCCCTTGTTTTGTATGTTATGAAACTTCTATAGTTGAGGTTTTGCTATGCTGCCCATAAAGGCCTCAAACCCCTAGATAGACCTAGTACTGTGAATTACAGGCAAATGTCACTACATACAGAAAAAGCCTTGCATAAAACATTGATCATATCCAGAAACTTGCATTTTTCTATTACACATTATGTTTGACATTTATTTCTTTTAGTATTTTCCTGTAATCCATGTGTTTTCATATAGTCGCTCACTGTTTGACTATCATAATTTATCTATTTTGCAGTTGATGAACCACTGCTGCTTACACAATTGTGTGCTGCTATCAACAATTAAACCATAAACATTCTTGCCCACGTTGCAAGGTACCCACGTGAATAAGTTTCTTTTGAATCTATGCCTACCTAAAAGTGTAAGTTCTGAGTTCTAGAGTATAAATATTTATAATCTCAATGCTTGACTAAATTTTTTTCTCTTGAATCTTATACATTTTAAGCAAATTTGAACAGTTCTAAAATACATTAATTATACAGGGAGATCTTTTCCAAAGTGTCCTATTTCTTGTTTGGGCCAGTGTACCATAATTTTTAAAAAAATACATTGACTACTGAATACTAAGAGACAGTAACCAGAAACCAGGAGGGGCTGGGAGTTTGGCCTAATGGTGGAGAGCTTGCCTAGCATTCAGGAAGACTCAGGTTCGACTCCTGGGTACCACCTACATAGAAAAAGCTGGAATTGGTGCTGTGGCTCAAGCGATAGAGCTCTACCCTTGAGAAGGCCCAAGGACAGTGCTCAGGCTCTGAGTTCAAGCCCCAGGACTGGCAAAAAAAAAAAATCCAAAACAACAACAACAAAAAAAACAAAACAGGATTTCTGTGGAGAAGTTACAAAGAATGATACTGAAATGGTTGACAAAGATTTCTATATTAATCAAAATTTAATTAGGCTTATGAATTTTCCGCTAGGTTCATGTATATACATCCCTATAAAACCAATTTCAATGGAAGAAAGTTACCAAATCATTGTAGATATCCACTAATCTCACTAATCGCCTGATGTAAGGGGTTCTTCAGCCTCCACATCCTCAGGTGATGTAGGATCACCTTGGTCTGTTTGAGGTAAGGGTCCTGTTACATGGCTTAACTAATCTACTAATGTTATTACTAACGCTATTTCCTTCTAGTCCTTTTCTGCCCACTGACCCCAAATTACTCCTTGGATTTAAGTCTTTATTTGCTCATAATTCGGCTAGTTGGACTCAATCTCCTCCCCCACTGAAAGACACTATTACAGCAGTCCCTCTGCCTACCACAACGATCCTGAGTAGCGCTCCTTAGCACACTTTCACAAGTATCATTGAAGAATATTTTCTTTAACATGATCAAACAGTGACAACAGCTGACTGTCTTCAGTTTAATGTGTTATAGAGAAGTGTTGAGACATCAGTACAGCTTACACAGCAGGATAACTCACTTCAGACCCCATAGAGTGGGAGAGCCAGGGTAGAAAAAGGTAGTGTGATCTAAGAAAGAATTAGTGGCAGGAATTTCACAACACAAATCCCTCAGCTGAATAGTTGATGAAGATTCTTATTAAAATCTGTAATGGAGTCCACAGGACTCCATTTCCAATTAATGAGCAAAAAAAAACAGAGCACTATTTTTCTTATCTTTTTTTTTTTTTGGCCAATCCTGGGGCTTGAACTCAGGGCCTACAGCACCACTTCTGGCTTTTCTGTGTATGTGGTACTAAGGAATCGAACCCAGGTCTTCGTGCACACTAGGAAAGCACTCTATCACTAGGCCAAACTCCTGGTCCCAATATAGCACTATTATTGTGCAAGCAAGCCAGGGTGGAAGTGAGGCCCTGAGTTCAAACTTCAGTACTTAGAAGAAAAAAAAACAAATCTGAACGATGAGCAAACATATGGGAAGAAACTAATTTTTCAAAATGGCCATTCCAGTGAAAAATCATGAGTCAGATAAAAATATGTTAGAAAATGACACAGAATCTTGAAAATGACAGAAGGGAATCTAAAATAGATGAAAACCTTGATCTCTACCTTGATCTAGTTTTCCATGTGTAAATATATGCATGTATAGTACACACACACACACACACACACACACACACACACACACACACACCAGCAGGCAGACACACAGCAGTTTGCAATTGCTCCTGGGATTCTAGTCCTTCATTTCCTCAATGGCGCCACCCATTACCCTCTCCCACAGCCTGGAAAATACTTGTCAGTTTTCTGTACAGATGACGGGTACCATGTGCAACTTAGCTTTACAAAGAACTTCCATATATTACCACATTTGATTCTCAAAATAACTCAAGGCAAGCAGGTGTTGTTATTATTCTCATTTTACAGATGAGAAATATAAACTCAGAGTTGAAACAACTTGCCCAAGGTCATAATGAGGGGCAGGAAGGGGGCTGTGAAAACACTAGAGAAAACAGAATAATGAGTATAGGTCAGGGAAGGCAGACCTTCTAAAGGGAAACCACGCTCTCTGACTTAGACAAAAAAAAAAAAAAGTGTGTTCAAAAGAGCTGGCGGTATGGAGGACATGGTACCTCCAGGCTCAAAATGTACCTGTAATTTTTTTTTCAAAATAAAAAGAAGGTAAATATCCTTATTCCCTATAGTTTTCTGTATCCTTGAAATATTTCATAAATAAAAATAATCCTGTGAGCAAAGTTTAGAGCTACCACCACCTATAAAAGGTTCAGATATCAGTGGAAAGAACTGTGATGATAGAATTTGCACTCCAGGGATCAGGAGAGGTGAAAGATGCAACTATGGCTAGAACTAAGGTGAGGCAGAATACTCTACCAGCAATGGTGGGCAGAGTTATACAAATGCTAAATTTAAAAGATAACTAAGGGGCCCAAAGAAACCAGCAATGCCTGATAGTGGGTCAAACTGATTTCAAGAACAGATCACATATCTAGGAATAACTTAATGCTGTAAGCTGTTGTTGTGAAGTATTTCCGCTATTTAGCAGAAAAAATCTTTTGTACTTTTTTAAACAGATAAACACTCCCAATCACATTCAGTGAATACTATGGGGAAAAGACAAGGCAGTTGGAAAAGATGCCCGATTTAACATTTGGGGAGAGGACCTTTCCCATTTTACCAGTAGAGGCCATGATACTTACATGAGCAAGTGGTAGCAACAAAATCCAGCCAGCCAGGGAGACCCAGGTTTGAGAGGGTTTCCTGAAACATTTTTTTTTTCTTCAACTCTTCTTATCTGTCCTGTTGGATCTAATTTCCCTGATCCTTCTATATTAACACTGGGGAAGGGAGGCGATATCTTGTTGAAGGTACATAGCAGGGCCAAGAATAGAACTCTAGCATCCTGTCTCTCAGCTCACTTCTGGACCATGCTACCTCAGGAAGGAACATTTGAAAATAGTAATTCTCTCCCACCTTGCCACCAAGCTGTGCACAAGCACATGATCAATGAATGAAGCTGGCTCAGTGACTCAGCACTGGGCTGGCTCTCCTGTGAGTCAGGGCCAGAATACTGAGTGGCTGGGAGCACACTCACTCAATTTAAACAAGACTTTGAAACCAGTATCTTTACCACCTAAAAAGACATCTTTTGTTTGCCCAAAGGTCAAGATTGTCACCTCTTGTGTTTCAGATGTAAACCAGCTTGAATAGTTATATTATCCATGATTTGCATGGATGATGGTTTTTTCGTACTCTATGGGCTTGCATTAGGTAGTGGCCATAGGGCCTAGAACCAGCTGAGGTACAGAGGCACAAGAACAATTCAGGACAGTCAATAAGTGGCTTGACCACAAAAATAAATCAACAATTTAGGATGGCATCTGTATCTTTTCCTCTTTACTGCAGAAGACCCCTAAGGAAGGTTTTCTCTTTTTCCTCTGAAGGGTAACAATTGTACCTACAGCTTAGGGGCATATTGGTAAACTGCCCCCACCTGACCCTGTCAATAGCCATTGGTTGTGACCACCTGCTCCCAGCAGGGAAGAGGCCAGCCTCTGAGCAATGACCCCTATGACAGATGGCACAGCACAGACAGAAAAGGGCCAGCCAAAAATATGCCTTCCCACAGAGGGAAGGAGCCTGGGTGTTTAAAGGCAGCAGTCAAAGGAACAAAGCAATGAAATTTACCAGTGTATCTAAAACTCACCCTCAGGCTATCAATAGTCTTTTGAATGACAGATGAATCAAAACCCAGGACCTCAGGATCCTGGGTACAACAAGCTGTCATCAGCCAGGTTTTGGAACAAATTATCTTAGAGAAAAGTGTGACAGTGAGACTTAGTGAAGGCTCCAAGAGTCATTAAAGAGAATCTGAACAAGTATCATGAAAGTATTAGAAGAAACTGAAATTTCTAGCTTTGGAAGTAACAAAGTACGGAGTAAAAGGTAGCTTTTAGATGGAACTTTAACTGGCAGGTTTAAAAAAAAATCTAGTAGTCAAACCTTTGCTTGGGTTTGATTACCTACACTAAACAAGAGATATCGAAGTATAAGAAACTGTTTTTTGTTGTTGTTGTTGTTGTTGTTGTTTTTGCCAGTCCTGGGCTTGAGCTCAGGGCCTGAGCACTGTCCTTGGACTTTCTCAAGCCTAGAGCTCTACCACTTGAGCCTCAGCACCACTTCCAGCTTTTTTCTATGTATCTGGTACCGAGGAATCGAACCCGGGTCTTCATGCATGCTAGGCAAGCACTCTACCACTAGGCCAAACTCCCAGCCCCCAAGAAACTGGCATTTTTAAAAAGCAAGTATCACTTATCAGAAGACAATGCAAACAGTTGTCATAATCCTGTGAAAGAAGTACATTTTTCCATTTTAAAATCAAATCAAACAAAGCACTACAGCAGCATTATTCATAATAGTGAAAAAGTGAAAAGTGTCCACAGACAGATAACAAAATGTGGTACATGCATATAGTAGATCCTTCAAAAAGGAAGGAAATGCTGACACATGCCTCAGCATGAACATAAAACAGTGCTTGAGTAAACTAAGCCAGTCATAATAAGACAAACACTCTGTGATTCCTCTTACATGAGGCTTCTATTTACAGACACCAAGCAGAATAGTGGGTTGGGGTGGCAGAGGAAGTAGTTAGTACTTCATGGATACAGATTTCAGATGGGGAAGATACAGTTTTCTGGAAATGGATGATGGAGAT